>NC_137029.1:17822927-17825427 GCF_032717465.1 Coenobita brevimanus | reverse complement strand
TTGATGAATAACTCGCTTGGAGACAATAAATGTCCACTGATCGTGTGGAGGGCCTTAAGATCAACCCTTTGATCCGTCCCTGCCCCCATGACCTTTAACTGAATATTTATGAAATTAAAATATTTCATCCTTACCTGATCTTGAACCCATCCACCAAGTTTGGTTCACATCGGATCAGAAGTGTTGAAGCTGATCTTACCCTGTGGTTCTGACCTTTGACCCATTGCTCAGAAACTGGATTAATTTAATCCTCATCTAAATTTGAACCCTTCCACCAAGTGTATTCCAAATTGGAAAAAAATGAGTTAAAGAACCTACAGTAAGCTTCGTTCTTGCCCTGAGACCTTTACCTTTGGCGTATTGTTCTTAAAAGTGTCTCATTCCAGCCATTTCCTGGCTCTCAACCCTTCTACTAAGGTTAGTGTAAATTGGATCAAAATGGATCAAAACTCTCTGAGCTGATCTTGCCGTGAACCTACGACCATGACCTTATCCTCACAATAATGAATCATCTATTCAACTGATGGTTCTCAGTCGTTATGCCAAATCTGGTTCAATTCCATACCGTATTTTTTCATAATCGTACCAACAGGCAGACAGGTGAAACGACAAACGAACAAAACCCGACCAAACACATCCTCTCTCAATCTCGTGTTCAGGTGCAAAAATGAGATGCAACCTCTGTCATACTCATTCTCATACATACCCCTCCCATCCGAAAAATATCAGATAAGTAAATTCTTCTGAGAGAAACCTTTAGCAGGAGTAAGGAAGGAATGACTCAAAAGACGGAAGGAAGTGTGCATGGTTAAGTTTATCCCTGATCACGTGACCGTGATCAGTGACGCGGTGGCGCAGCCCCACCACAGCTGTATGGCTGATTTTAGCCTGCGTAACAATGTTTAATGACAATTATCAAATTATGATACTGAGGACGAACTTCTACTCAAAGTGAAAACTATGACATTTTTTTTAAATCAGATACTTTAATATTTTGTCATGTGATTTTTTTGAATGATGTGGTAGACGCAAATTCTCTCCATCCCCTCACCTGACGAGGGATCAACTCATTTCTGGTGATGGCGTTCCTGCTTAACAAGCAGAAACGCCGGTGGGCACAAAGCAGTACGTAAACTCTATCGGCCAGCAAATTTTATTATTTTTTTTAGCCTGTCGACCATTGGGGCTGAAGCCCCTTTTTATGGCATTATCTATCTATCTATCTATCTATCTATCTATCTATATCTATATCTATATATATATATATATATATATATATATATATATATATATATATATATATATATATATATATATATATATAATCTGTAATTCACGCTCTGCCTCTCTCACTCCAACATCTTTCTCCTGGATAGCTGTTTCCTCTACCTCAACATTCTGTGTGGGCTCAATAACCTCTGACACCCTTCCAGGCCTTCCTCCAGCCTCTGTCTCCTCCTGGCTCTCTGTTTCCAGCAAGCTCTCATTTCTCTGATGCACAGTGTCTTCTTCTTTCTCTTCTTTCTCTCCTTCCATTCTCTCATCTGATTCGTCATGACTCGCTCCCAGTCCATCTAGAAACAAGGTACAATCTGCTGTTACATTGTCTATCGTGAATGGTGGGATAATTATTGATTGTTATTGTTATTGAGAACAACATTGAAACTGTGTGTAGTGAGGCAGGATGGAGGGTGTAGTGAGGCAGGATGGAGGGTGCAGTGGGGCAGATGGAGGGTGTAGTGAGGCAGATGGAGGGTGTAGTAGTCTGTGACTCTGCAATGTAAATAGCTAGCTATTAACTGTTATTCTTACCTTTTCTTTTCTCTGTCATCCAGCTGGTAAGTGATCCACTGCCTTTCGCGGCCTCACACAGCTCCTTTTGTTTTTGTTTTAACCTCCTCTCCTTACGAGGCATCTCTCAGACTCTGCACAATGAAATGCCGCATATGCGATCGTTAAACTACAATCTGATGCATATAAAACACTGTACACACACAAACACACTGGGACAGGGAGACATTTCATACCTCTTCAAACATTGTACTGTATAGCCACAAATTTAATCCATTCAAAATCTGCCCTTTATTACCAGAGACCGTTTAATAGTAATTCACTGCATCTTGTAAGAATACACCATCCATGCACAAACGAATACCACTGCAAATGCAAAACATACTCACCGGCAGCAGAGTCGGCAGGCAAGATGTTTGTTTACCCCCTCGGATCTGCACTATCACTGTCACTCGCGGTCCTCTCCAGCAGCTTTGATTAGCAGCTAAACAGTCCCGTGACGTGTCCTGGACGCGTCACACTGTGACGCGACCAGGACACGTACGATTACGGCAGGCTAAAATGTGTGGCTGTGGTGTAACTGGTGTTCCTTGTTTTTTTTTTTTCTCTCTCTCTCTTTCACCCCAACCGGATACCAGCTAAAAGACAAACGTCAAACAACGAGAAAAAAGACAAGAAAATGGCAATGCAAAATTGCGAATCACTACAA
>NC_137029.1:17772927-17812927 GCF_032717465.1 Coenobita brevimanus | reverse complement strand
ACCAACAGGCAGACAGGTGAAACGACAAACGAACAAAACCCGACCAAACACATCCTCTCTCAATCTCGTGTTCAGGTGCAAAAATGAGATGCAACCTCTGTCATACTCATTCTCATACATACCCCTCCCATCCGAAAAATATCAGATAAGTAAATTCTTCTGAGAGAAACCTTTAGCAGGAGTAAGGAAGGAATGACTCAAAAGACGGAAGGAAGTGTGCATGGTTAAGTTTATCCCTGATCACGTGACCGTGATCAGTGACGCGGTGGCGCAGCCCCACCACAGCTGTATGGCTGATTTTAGCCTGCGTAACAATGTTTAATGACAATTATCAAATTATGATACTGAGGACGAACTTCTACTCAAAGTGAAAACTATGACATTTTTTTTTAAATCAGATACTTTAATATTTTGTCATGTGATTTTTTTGAATGATGTGGTAGACGCAAATTCTCTCCATCCCCTCACCTGACGAGGGATCAACTCATTTCTGGTGATGGCGTTCCTGCTTAACAAGCAGAAACGCCGGTGGGCACAAAGCAGTACGTAAACTCTATCGGCCAGCAAATTTTATTATTTTTTTTAGCCTGTCGACCATTGGGGCTGAAGCCCCTTTTTATGGCATTATCTATCTATCTATCTATCTATCTATCTATCTATATCTATACCTATATATATATATATATATATATATATATATATATATATATATATATATATATATATATATAATCTGTAATTCACGCTCTGCCTCTCTCACTCCAACATCTTTCTCCTGGATAGCTGTTTCCTCTACCTCAACATTCTGTGTGGGCTCAATAACCTCTGACACCCTTCCAGGCCTTCCTCCAGCCTCTGTCTCCTCCTGGCTCTCTGTTTCCAGCAAGCTCTCATTTCTCTGATGCACAGTGTCTTCTTCTTTCTCTTCTTTCTCTCCTTCCATTCTCTCATCTGATTCGTCATGACTCGCTCCCAGTCCATCTAGAAACAAGGTAAGATCTGCTGTTACATTGTCTATCGTGAATGGTGGGATAATTATTGATTGTTATTGTTATTGAGAACAACATTGAAACTGTGTGTAGTGAGGCAGGATGGAGGGTGTAGTGAGGCAGGATGGAGGGTGCAGTGGGGCAGATGGAGGGTGTAGTGAGGCAGATGGAGGGTGTAGTAGTCTGTGACTCTGCAATGTAAATAGCTAGCTATTAACTGTTATTCTTACCTTTTCTTTTCTCTGTCATCCAGCTGGTAAGTGATCCACTGCCTTTCGCGGCCTCACACAGCTCCTTTTGTTTTTGTTTTAACCTCCTCTCCTTACGAGGCATCTCTCAGACTCTGCACAATGAAATGCCGCATATGCGATCGTTAAACTACAATCTGATGCATATAAAACACTGTACACACACAAACACACTGGGACAGGGAGACATTTCATACCTCTTCAAACATTGTACTGTATAGCCACAAATTTAATCCATTCAAAATCTGCCCTTTATTACCAGAGACCGTTTAATAGTAATTCACTGCATCTTGTAAGAATACACCATCCATGCACAAACGAATACCACTGCAAATGCAAAACATACTCACCGGCGGCAGAGTCGGCAGGCAAGATGTTTGTTTACCCCCTCGGATCTGCACTATCACTGTCACCCGCGGCCCTCTCCAGCAGCTTTGATTAGCAGCTAAACAGTCCCGTGACGTGTCCTGGACGCGTCACACTGTGACGCGACCAGGACACGTACGATTACGGCAGGCTAAAATGTGTGGCTGTGGTGTAACTGGTGTTCCTTGTTTTTTTTTTTCTCTCTCTCTCTTTCACCCCAACCGGATACCAGCTAAAAGACAAACGTCAAACAACGAGAAAAAAGACAAGAAAATGGCAATGCAAAATTGCGAATCACTACAACTGAGGGCAGGGCACATTGTGGATCACGTGATCGAGGTCGACGAAGGTAGATCTAAATTATTATTTTTTTATTATTATTTTGGGCTGCACAGACGGATTTTCACACACAAAAACTCTGACAAAAGGGCACTTTGGGCATCAAGGTTCAAAGGGGCAGGGGCTCAAGCCCCCTCCGCCCCCCCTCTGCACGTGACTGGTATATATATATATATATATATATATAGATATATATATATATATATATATATATATATATATATATATATGAGGTGGAGGGATGGAGTTGAGAGGTATATGAGGGAGGGGGGTGAGTTGGGGGGAGGGGAGTCAAATGGTGGGTGACAGAGTGACTTGGAGGCGTTTTGTCTGCGGCCACCCTTTGCGGGATTAGGGCGTCGGGATATATATATATATATATATATATATATATATATATATATATATATATATATATATATATATATATATATATATACAGGGGTATATTACTTTTTAAAATATTTTTTAATGTTTTCATATTACAAAACATATGAGAAAAAAAAGAAACCTAATCTAATATCGTAAAACTAATCAACCTAACAGGCAAATCGCTAACTTACACTAAAACCTAAAGATACAAATAGCTAAACCTTCTCTAACAGGAAAAAATACCTCAACCAACAAAACACCATTGACTGCAGATATGTAATACCTCTCTGCATCACATACCTGCACACATCACCTGCTGACTGTCGGACGAGGTATATGGTTTAATACAGAGGACATCAATATATGAAAGAGAACCAGAGGGATCTAGAACTATCTCATATACGTCAACTGTCGGCCCTAATTAAGGAACATACGACATGTGAGTGAAAGAAAGGTTTGTGAAGCAAATAGGTATATCGGTTAGGGAATAAATGGAGATGGAGTAGTTGGATAGGAATGCTTCATTTATGTGTGATGTTGCATGGGTTTCGAATACAGTATGAAGGGAATAGTATGGTGCGATATGGCTGTTGAGAATGCAGAGAAAGAGAAAGTGAAGCGGCTGGGGCGGATGCAAGAAAGGAAATGGGATGACAGAATGAGGGAATATATGGAGAGTACAGAGTGGCCAAAAAGGTTTAAGAAAAAAAAAGAGGAAAACGATGAAGAATTAGTTAGAGAGAAAGCGCAAGTACACATTTTTTTGATATTATGAAGTATTTTGGAATGAAGCAAAAAAAAAAATGAGAATGAATTTGCAAAGAAAGGGTGAAATGAAAGTGAAAATATTAATGTATGGCACAAATTAAAAGAATATTTACAAAAAAGACTGAACATGGGGAAACAAAAACAGAACGGTGATAAGCCGGGTTAAGATGACTGGATATAGTAAATGAATGTGCGAAAGAGCGAGGCATGGAATTTTTGAAGGCAAAAGAATTGACAAAGAATAGAATTGGAAAGATTAACACTGTATAATGATGCGTATATGAAGGGTCGAGCTCCCCTCCCCCCTCCTTTTTTTTTTTTTTTTTTTTTTTTTTTTTAGCTTGGCAGTCGGCGGGATGACCTTTTCCAACATATGCTTATGATGCGTAATTTAAATGAGATACATAGATAGAGATTAGGATGATGGCTTGGCAATTTGGAGACAACGAGAATTCTGAAACGTTATGAATAAATGTACTGTATGTGTGGGCCACATGGCTGGGCATTCCTTTACTAGTTTTCCAACTTTCATTTTTCTTACTCTTATCACCAAGACGATGATGATCTTAACCAGACAAAACTCTAATCATCCTCCTGTATAATTTTACAGAAGTGGGAAAAAATATTTAAGAAAAAACGTGGTATGTCATGACTGCATTTAATAACATTGGAGAGTGATGATGGTATGTGCAGCATTATGTTATTAAGAATCGAACTGGGCATGTAACTTGAATTAATTTTTCCATTATTTACTTTATCTTTTTTTGATCCATTATCAGCGTAAGGGTCTGGATTCAGGTTATTGAATCACGACATTTAAGGCGAGGGTGACCAGCCTTACAAATCCCCTGAGTGGTATTATGTGAGAAATAAAATCCTCGGATGTGTATCTGTCTATTGCCAGACGCATTAATCCTGTAAGGGGTGGCCACAAACAAATCGCCTCCATGTTGCCCTGTCGCCCACCATTCCACTGCTTTCCCCCCATCTCACACCCCCTTCCTTTATATACTCTCCACTCCATCCCCCCATCTCATCCTCGGCCTCCCCCTCCCTCTCCCCCCTCCAGCTCACTCACATACGCTCTCCTTGTTAGTATCTCGTTCTCCATCCTCTCCACATGGCCAAACTACCTCAGTGTATTCCTCTTAACACTTTCTATCACATCCACATCACAACACTCCTTCACTTCCTCGTTTGTTAGTCTGTCTCCCCATGGAACTTCACATGCTCCTCTCAAATAACTAATTTCCAATGCTCTTACTCTTGTTTCCTTCCAGCAAGGTCCAAGCTTCACCTTCATACGTTGGAGCTGGTATCACAGTACTATCAAACAGTGAATTTTTTACTTCCATGGTCACTTCCCTATTTCTTATCACTGCTTTCAAAGAACCAACAAACTTTCTTCCTTGCTGCATCCTTTCAATCACTGCATTCTCCAAATTATTTATCCTTACTCATCACACTACCCAAGTACTTATACGCACTCGCATTTTCCCCCATTTCCTCATCATCTAACCTTACTGTACATCCAGTGACTTCATTTCTTTCGAAGCCCATACTTTACCCTTCCCTACATTTGCCTTTAGATTCCGCTTCTTACACAGTCTTTCAAACTCATTCACCAAGCCCTGTAGTTCCCCTTCGTCTTCACTTAACAATACAGTATCATCCGCAAACAGCAGTACAGAAAGTTTCCAAACCTGCCCTCTCCCATTAGGGCCCCACCAGCATCCAATGCCCTACCTTGTATCTCTTTTATAACCTCATCCAAATAGAGATTGAACATCCATTAATACATGACATATCTCTGTTTCAATCCAACTTTCAGACAGAAATATTCACCCGGTTTACTATCCACATGCACTGCAGCCTTAGCACCATCATCCATACTTTTCACGGCATTCAACAACTTCCCACTTACTCCATGTATTCTTTATTATTTTCCACAGTCCTTGTCTGTCCACTCCGTCATAACCTTTCTCTAAATCCATGAAGACTTCTTTCCCTTCTCTAGAAATTTTTCCTCTGGAGACCTAAGGATGAATATCTGTTCTACACAATCTCTTCCCTTCCTAAAGCCTCCTTGTTCTTCTCTAACTAATTCCTCTGTTAGTTCCCTAAATCTAACAATAGGTATCCTACCATATGTTTTTTCTATTACACATAAGAAGAGAAATAGCCCTGTCATTACATTTCTTTTTCCTCATGTCTTTTGTACAGGGAAGTGATTATACCTTCCTCCCAGGACAATCTGCACATCTTCCATATCCATTCTGATACTATCTCACCCCCATGCTTCATCATTTCACCACATCCCCCATCAGCTCCTGAGGCTTTCCCCATTTTGACTTTCTTCATTGCTTCCGCTACTTCCATCTTAATGATTTCATCCTCCCTTCTCGTCTCCCTCCTTCTCCCATTCATTCCCCAGCCACATATACTCGAATTACTTTCATTCTCTGTGTTTAACAGAGCTTTAAAGGGTTATCTCCACCGGTTCACGTTTTATCCCCTCTCCACTATCAATCTACAGTTTTAATGTTTCACTCCCTTACTAACTTCTTTATCATCCTGTCTAACTCTCTTTACCTCCTTCCAGAACAATTTCTTACATTCCCTCCACTTTACACTCAAATTCCTTCCAAATTCCTCATCCACCCTCATCCTTTTCACCTCTCTCATCCTCTCTCAACCTTCTGTCTCACAACCTCCTCCATGCCTCTGCTTCCCATCGACGCATTATATGCTTTCCTCTTTTGCACCAAAGCTTGTCTTACCTCTTCATTCCACCATCCTGTTCCTTTCGTTTTCTCTTTCCCCCACACATCACCTCAAATGCTTCACAGATTTCTTTTGTGAACATCTTGCGCACAGCTTCCATCTCCCCCATCTGCCGCAAATCATATTTATCTAAACACACATCTATCTCTCTCTTATATACTGCCTTTTTCCATCCTCTTGCAACACTTCTACCCTCCTTGTATGGACTACTTCCTCCTGTCCTTTCCTCCACCGCCGGATTAAGGGGGGGGGGGCCCAAGGGGCCCGGGCCCTGGGCCATCCACCAAGAGGGGGCCTCCCACCAGAGCAACTTGTGTTCTTTTCATTTCGTGTTTATGCATTACATATTACAGCATTGGATGAATAGTCCCCGTTCAGTATTTCCTAACTATATTAGGATTTAGGTTACCAGTCTGTGGTGTATGCCATTGGGGGAGTTGGAAAGGGGGCCTCCCTTCCAAGCGGGCCCCGGGCCTCCCACATGCTTAATCCAGCCATGCTTCCCTCCTATTCTTCCATTACACTTGAACCCTGACTTTCACCACCACCATGTGGTGGTGAAAGTCAGTTCACCACCTACTCTTCTCATCACTCACTACATATACCTTTGGATCATTTTGTGCCTAAAAAGATTATTTGGCTATCACCAACCTCCTCCCTGCACAAATGTTCAGTAGAGAACTCCCATTCTCATCCAATTCTGCAGGCATACCCCATTCACCACCTACTCCATCTCCTTTCACGTTCCTTGCTTTTCCATTCATTCCAATCAAAAACACTCTCTCATTCCATTCAAACGTTTCCATGCACGCTTCCACATTTGCCCAGAACTCTTCTTTCACTGGTTGCACGATCTTGCTTTGGCGCATACACACACTCACACACACACACAATCGCCCTCGTTTGTAATCCTACTTTCAATCTTACCCACATAATCCTTGATCCAAGTGATATGAAATATTAACAACTGCGGAGGGCATCACAACACCCCTAGGAGGCGAAAACAGAGGGGTAGACAGGGCGCGTGCAACGTCCATGCTATATGGACGTAAGTCCAATAGACTCGCATGCCCCTATTCCCCAGAATGCACCCGGCGTAAACACCTCAGTCCGGGTGCATTTCCCTTTCACTGGACCAGCCTGTGCCAAGATTAGGGTGGAACTGAAAACCCAGCTGTAGCCACTCTAATAAGGTGACAGCCTGTAGCTGCGTGCTTGTGATGGCCTGTAGCTGCACATTAAAGCGACGACCTGTAGCCGTGCCCAAATGGAGATGACCTGTAGCCGCTCCAAGCAGACGGCCTGTAGCTACTCCAAGTGCTGCTGAACCCCCCAGCAGAACCTGTGACTGCATGCAGCTGCACGTGGGGAGAGAACGGTATCCCCCCTCTCCTTCTGCAGTTGCCTTGAAGGGCACGACACCAGTGACGGCCTGTAGCCGCTCCTCGCTTACACGTCGCCCTTCATATGGGACTCCAGCGACAGCATGTAGCTGCTTCCGTAGACAAGTGACGGACTGCATCCGCGCTTCCTTTGCGGTGCCATCAGGAAGTTGGGCCCCGGTTAGGGCCAGTAGCTGCACTGAAAGAGAAGGGAAGGCCTGTAGCCACCCTCCTCCTGTTGCCCAAGGAACCTCGGCAATGGCCTGTAACCGCGTGAGGGAGGGATGCTCCAAAAGTCCCTCACCCCCTGTGACTTCACAACGTGAGGGTAACCTGCACTCAGCCCTGCCCACCAGTGGCGGCATAGGATTGCAACGCCACCCATCCGGATCGAGGCAGCCTTCAGGAGGAGAACTTCCAACTCAAGGACTGGTGGAGAGGTCCTGTGTTGTTCCCGGGGTTGTATTCCATACAGTCAGTGCCAGGGGAGGACCCATGTCTGATGGACTCCTGCCGGGAGTGATACTGCAGTCCTACCCTGATGGTGAAGCAGCAGAAAGGAGACCGCAGCCGACGGACCCTCTACGGCACCCCCAGGTCCCTGGGGCGAGACCTCTCCCCTCCCCGACTAAGGCGACCTCCTTCCCCCACCAGGTCCCAGCCCTGAGGGCCAGACCCCAGTCCCTAGCCCCGAGAGTGAGGGGCCCTTCACCATGCCCAGTCATAGTCCATGACGAGAGGCGACGCCCCTGCGAGTTGTCCCGTGGTCGCGGGATGAAGGGACTCCTAAAGGGACTCCGCCAACGCCAGGCCGACACCTGTGAGTCCCCAGGTTCCCTCTTCCCGCTTGCCCACCAACCAGTGATTGTGATACGTAGTCCCCACAGAGCAGAAGTGAGAGACGAGACTCAGACCGTGCGTGTCCACTCCGTGCACATGAGAGGTAAAGTACAGTGCCAGAATAAAGACTCTTGTGACAATGCACATCCACCTTGTGCAAAACGGGAGATAAAACTGAGTGTCAGACTAAGAGCTCTTGAGACACTGCGTATCCATTCTACACTAGTGGGAGACCAAGTCAGTGCCAGAATAAGGACTCTTGATCTACTCTGTGTCCATTAAAGCCCACACCTCACCCTTTCACTGTGAAACAAGACACAAATACAAGGACTGTGAAACTGTGTATCACCCATTTCCCTAAACTGAGCATAGTGTCCATCTTGCATCCTGCGCGATACACGCAATCCATTTCCCAGCCTGTGAATTGACTTTTTGTATAGAGTATCGTGTGGATTGTCTGCCCGTTCTGTAGCTAAGAATTTGTTAATATAAGTGTAAGGTTGTTGCCCTGTGTTTTTGTGCCCTGTTCCTCTTACAGTATATCCTAGCCTCGGTCCAGTAAAGAACCCGACTGCAATACAGGCGTTTCTAGGACGGGAAGTGGGCCTAAAAACACCTAGCATAACACGATCCATACTCTCATACATAATCCTTGATCCATCTCCTGTATACAACAATACATACAACTTCTTCTTCTGCCCTCTCATTCTCACATACTTCCGTGCTTATGCCCTATCAATACTCCACCTCTCTCACACTCTCACCTCACCATTTAGTCTCATTTAATCCGCGTATGTCCATTTTTGCACCCTCAAGTACCTGGACAATCTCTTTCTCATTTAATCCACGTATGTCCACTTTTGCACACTCAAGCACCTGGACAATCTCTCTCTCTCTTTCACCTCACATTCCAAGTTGCAATGTGTACCATATTCTTTGTTCAGTTCTAGGTTGTCATCTGTTTGTCTCTCCTGGTCCAAGGCTTGTTGTTTGCATTTTTTTACTAAGCTGTTTTCCGGGAAGGGACACTATCCCTGCTCCAACCCACTTGTTGACACGTCGGGAACACGTGTTGGTTGGTTACAAAGTTACCACCTTGCATATTAAATGATTTCCTGGTTTCCAAGAAATCATTTGGCTTGTCACTCAGTGTACAGCTACCATGAAATAGAGTACCAGTACATTTAGTGAGTGGATGATGGGCGCCCCCACCGACCACCTCGGTTGTAAACCTGTAAATTACTGGTCCAGCCTGCTAGAACATCTTAACCCGTTAGATCACCAGGCGTCATTTGGATATATGGATACCACCCAGAGTAGTAAATGGGTTCCTGGGTACAGTATATTATGTTTTGTCAGTCAGTGTAGTCACCTGAAGCAGCTCTACACTCAGTGAGTGGATGGTGGGTGGCTTGCGTATTTTTTTTCTTCGGGTACACTTAGTTGTCCAGTCATATTGGCAATGTTGAATTGAGTTCAGCAAGAAATGATTCGGCAACGCCGCACCTTCGCTTGGGAGTAGATGAAACAGTTCAGCTAATCAAACCATAAAATCATCAGAAAAGCCGTGTTTTGACATTAAACCAACTGATACCTAACAAACTTCGGCCTAACCTGACGGTAACCTACCATAATACCTTATTTTGTTTGAGAGGATGACGAACGTGCGACGTTGCCGACTATTTTCTCGAGGCACTTGATCAGATATTGCTAAAATGACTCAATGACTAAGTGTACCTAAAAAAAAAAAAAAAAAAAAAAAAAAAGTGGCCAGCGCCACTTGTCAATAAACCTAGTTACCTGCGCACAGCAGATAAGGGTAATTACAATTTCTAGTAAATATTATATGTACAGTATACTGATTGAAGCCACTGTGACTCAATGGCACTTGCTCGTGCACCGGTGTGCGTGTGCCATGACTGTTTGGTTCGAACCAGTAAACTGACATTTGATAATGAATTTTGGAACATGCCATTCCCTGTGCTTGTACTGTGCACTGTCTCACCCGGCGGGTTCTTACCGAAGAAAGATGCCTAACACAAGAGGAATTGGAATTACTGAAAGAAAAGAGGGAGGAAGCAAAAAAAAAAAAGAAGAGGAGAAGAACAATTTTTTTTTACAAAGTAATAGGATTGCAGGTACGAAAGTGGTACACAAACAGGAGGGAATAAAAAGGGGGAAGGTAGCAGAACCATGTCATGACAAGTATATAAACAAGATGATAAAGTTGATGTACTCAAATGTAGATGGAATGGTATCTAAATTATTAGAGATGAATGATTATGTCAGAGAAAATGAACCACATATAATATGCCTAACTGAAACAAAATTAACACCAAGTATATCCAATGACATACTAAACTTAGAGGAATACAATATATGGAGAAGAGATAGAAACTTAAAAAAAGGAGGAGGAATTATAATATTAACCAAGAAAAATCTAAAAGTCAATGAAATAAAATTAGATATACCCTCACAAGTAGAACTGATTGCAGTAGAGATCAACACATCTGAAGGGAAAGTAATTGTAGCCAATTTGTACATGCCACCCAGATCAAACACATGGGAAAGAGACGAATATGAGGACCTAGCAGAGAGTACAACTCAGAGTTTAAGAGCATTACTACATAAAATGGAAGAGAAATCGGAAAGAATTATGCTAACTGGAGATTTTAATACAAATATAAATTGGAATACTCTAGATATAATTAGCCAAGAAAGCTGTTGGGACCAAAAGCTCCTGGATCTCGTGCAAGAGTTTTTCCTAACGCAACATGCGAGGGAAACCACCAGAAAAAGAGGATTCGATGTACTTTCAATGCTAGATCTCATATTTACTAGGCAAGAAAATGATATTGACAGTTTAATATATCACCCTCCACTTGGCAAAAGCGATCATGCAGTACTAAATTACAACTTCAGGATAGCATATGACATAGTTAACAGCAATGAAAGTTACAAAAAGAGCCTAAACTATAAAAAGGGAAATTATCAAGACCTAAAGAAGTATTTCTTAGAAGTTGATTGGGAAAATGAGCTTAGAGGACAAGATTTAAATGCCGTATATAAAAAAGTCTGTGAATTTTATGAAATAAGAGTCCAGAAGTACATCCCACAGCACAAAGAAGCAGATAAGAAAATACAGAAATGGTTCAATACAGAATGTAAACAAATCAAAAGGAAGAAGAGATTTGTTGTGGAATAGATACAGAAGACACAATAGTGAAAGGGCATATAATAATTACAAACAGGCAAGAAACGATTATACAAGAATAAGGAGGGAAGCCCAAAAACAGTTTGAGGAGGATATAATAAATAAAAGTAGTGATCTGTTATGAGTCCATATTATATTTACAAATCATAATAGATAGATAGATAAATAGACAGATAGACAGATCTATGCGAGCCTGGGAATGGGAAATGATCTTGCAAGTTAAACTGAGGAAAAGCTGACGACAGATTAGGAAGTAGCAATGTCAGGAGATGATGCAGTTAATTTGTCAGCAAAACAGCAGAACAAATCCTAGTGACCATACACACACATACACACATACTCATACACAGGCTTCTAGAACTTTCCAACCACAGTGAACACACGTGACACGACCCCTGTTTCACCAGAATTTAGGAAAGAGAGCTCAGAAGGAGAGAGGCCATAGAATCGGCAGGTAGTAGGGAGAAAGGCTTAGCAACTTGGAAGAGAGATAGAGAGAGTGAGACAGGGAGACAGCTAGCGGGACTACTGATACTCACTTGTGTGTGAGAGACTGTTAATATTTCCAAGACAAATAAAAATAGTCCCATACTCTTCTTTACCTCTCCTGTCATTGCATGACAAATGGGAACCAAGATTATCTACTTACAAACAACTCAAGTATAACAACCGCTCGTCCACAAGTCTAATATATATAACTTCTCTACAAGTAACTACAAAGTCTTTTTATGACAGATCAACCAAAGCTATTTTACAGCTACATCAGAAGCAAAACCAAAGTAAAAGATATAATACAATCCATTACGGACGAGGGAATCATCTATACACAAGAGAAATATATTTGTGAAATGCTAAATAAGAATTTCCAATTAGTTTTTACAGAAGAAAAAAATTTCGAGAGGGACTATGTGGAACATGCATGTCCACACACACTACCAGATATACAAATAGCAGAAAAAGTAATACAGGAGGAGTTAAGTAAATTAAACAGAGGAAAAGCAAGTGGTCCTGATGAAAATTCATGTTGAGTACTACGAGAATGTGCAAATTTAAGTAAACTATTATTTTTAATTTTCAAAAAATCTTTGAGTCAAGGTAAACTACCTGATATTTGGAAGAAAGCAAATATTGTCCCCTTATTCAAGAAAGGGAATAGACAAAATCCACTCAGCTACCGACCAGTATCACTGACCAGTGTTGTAAGCAAGGTATTAGAAAAGCTTATAAGAAAAGCTTGGGTAAATCATCTAGAAGAACACAGTATGATAACAGAGAGACAGTTTGGTTTCAGAAAAGGAAAATCATGTGTTACTAATCTGTTGAGCTACCATGACAGAATAACAGACACAATACAGGAAAGAGAAGGATGGGTGGACAGTATCTATTTAGATTTCAAGAAAGCATTTGACACAGTACCACACCAAAGACTTTTATGGAAACTGTACCATCAAGGAGGAATTCGAGGCAAACTGTTTTGTTGGATGCAAGATTTTCTCATAAAAAGAGAAATGAGAACAGTACTAAGGGGAAACTACTCATCATGGAAAGAAGTGACTAGTGGAGTACCACAGGGTTCAGTGCTGGCACCAATCATGTTTTTAGTGTATATAAATGATACTAACAGTAACACTGGAAATGAAAGCTATCTAAATATGTTTGCAGATGATGCAAAAATACGAAGGAGAATTACTAACAAAGACTCTTGTAAAGAGCTACAAGAAGAATTAAATAAACTTCATGAATGGAATAATACATGGCAAATGGAATTCAATGTGGACAAGTGTCATGTAATCAAGTTTGGTAAAAGTGGAAAAAGACCTGATTGGGATTATACATTAGGAAATAAAACTCTACACACATCAGAAAGAGAAGGACCTAGGTGTGTTTATCAATAACAGACTATCTCCGGCTGACCACATCAGCGAGAAGGTACGGAACATGTATACACTGCTTGCAAATATGAGAATAGCATTCACATACATAAATGAAGACATGTTAAGAAGGATAATAACATCATTCATCAGACCAACCCTGGAGTATGCATCAGTAGTCTGGAGTCCTCATCTCAAAAAACACATAGACAAGATTGAAAAAGTTCAAAGGGCCGCTACAAGATGGATACCAAGCTTAAGGGATCTAAGCTACGAAGAAAGACTAAATAAACTGAATCTACCAACACTACAGGAGAGAAGGAAAAGAGGTGACATGATAATGCTATATAAATGCATATCAGGGAAGGAGAAAATAGACATAAATGATTACTTAACATATGGGGAAGCATCAGCAAGAGGACACTGCAAAAAACTGCATAAGAAGAGAGGTGATAAAGACGTAAGGAAATTCAGTTTCCCAAACAGAGCAATTGATCAATGCAATGCACTACCGAATGAAATAGTGTGTGCCAAAACAATTCAAAAATTTAAGGATATGTAGGATAAATATGGTTTAAGACACGGGAAAGTACAAGCTTGACTCATTCCTGTAAAGATACAATTAGGTAAGAACAATTAGGTAGATAAGAACACACACACACACACACACACACACACACACACACACACACACACACACACACACACACGCACGCACGCACGCACACGCACACACACACACACACACACACACACACACACACACACACACACACACACACACACACACACACACACAATACTACACGTTCATATGGTGTCCGCTGCATTCACTACAGGTACAGTCGCGTTCATAAATATAGATACAAATTGAGTCATTTTACTAGTGTAGTGTTCACTGCTGATGAGATATGGAACCCTTTCACTTGGTTTCTTGTACACTAATTATCACCTTACCAAATAATAGGTAAAGTGGTTCCGCATCGTACCACCAGTTGAGATTACGGTAGACAATACGAGTAAATATGTATCCCTACTTTTGAACGCGGTTGTACCTCTTTCCTATTCGCACTTCGCCACCACTAGGTAAGGTTTCTTTTGGCTGTCACTGTGCTGGAGGAGGATGGGTGCTGGCAAAGGGCACCGTTGCGTGGTGGCACCAATATAACCGGCGGTTGTTGCTCGGTTATCTAGGATCCATCAAAAATAGTGTAGGGATTTGAACGTAGTGTGAGGGTCATGCACTGTATCAGTAGAGTTTTGATAAACTTGACAAACATTCTGCAATATCTGGATTACTAAGCATCAAATGAAAAGATTCCCGACTTGTGATAAAACTGATCTAAGTTTACGAATGTGCTTTATATCAAACAAATTAAACTGAATTCCCTACACAAATATTGGCACATCTCTGTCCTCGAATTAAGGTTGGTGGACTACCTGAGTAATTTAGATTAAGCTGGCAGTCTATCAGACTCAAGTATAAATGAAATTAAGCTGGCAGTCTATCAGACTCAGGTATAAATGTACTTACAACAACTCTGCCTCCAGTTCTGCAGTGGGACTTACGTCGACTGATAATGAATACAGAATATAAAGACGTAATCGGATCAGAATCAGGGCCGGATTACCAGGTATAGGCAAAATGGGCAACTGCCTACCAGGCCACGGCCTGTCACAGGCATTCCAGACTTCCAGAGCGGAATAAATATACGCCTTGGACGTCCAAATAAGAGCCATCACCCATCAGGCCATCAAAGAAGGCTATTATAGGTCATGCCAAAATTTCACTGGAAATAACAGAGAAACGAGATCTCTATGTTGCAGGCCAACAGTCTGCGTTGCCTACCAGGCCACAGCAGGGCTAATCCGACCCTGATCAGAATACATTCATTCAAATCATTTGATGCATACTTTTGTCATTAAGTTAATGGTGTCATAGATACAGATTGGCCACGATTATTTAAAGAGAATCATGTACTGAATCGGACATGATTAGGACAAAATAATGTCAAGTATCAGGAGGAAGTTATTAGTGGATTTATTTATGATCGTTTCCGACTCACTAAGTGGTCTGGTGGATGGTGCCTTCATGTCCATCCAGTGGTCACATACACAACCACAATAGTGTATCTCCTTGGTCCATTTGTTCGCCATCTTACATAGCTTTTCAACACTTCTTCCTTAGTGATGTATTTGTCATATTACGCATGAATTTTTCTTGTGCGCTTTTTACCTCACTGCATGAGTAACATAAAGAGTAGTTACCTGCCAAACATAGAAATAAACTGATAAGAAAGAGGTGACAGGGAGCCCTTTTAACCTAACACTCTAAAGATTTTTTAAATTTTAGTCTTGTTCAGTCCATAGTTTTATGGAGAGAATTTCCAACTGGAGGAGTTAGAAACACCATTACTTACCTCCTAACCTAGTACACGTTCCCTTTCAGCTGGAAAGAATAGTCTGGCACTGTCTTGATTAACGTGGGTAAAAATTTACCTTATCGCACCAGAGTGGTTAATCGAGAAGAAAGCAGGTTCCTAACAGTGCACGGTAGCTTGGGTGAATGAGGGGGGAACACAGAACACAAGTGCCGGTCGCGTCCACTCATCCCATCCTAACAAGCAGAACACAGCAAGGAGACGGGGCTGTGGTGCAGAGGGAAGCAGATCTTAAGCATTCATCCATAAGAGCCACACTCCCGCACTGGCCTCGCACAAAGTCATATAAGGCACCTGTTAATTAATCACTCTGACATTAAAAGCGCCTACCATGTCCAATTAGTTAAACGCAGCGAGTGTGGCGAAGAGGAGCAGAAAATATTTAAGCGTTGCCGATATTGCCGTATTAACGATCAGTTTCATTTATATTTTTTTCCCTCAAGGGTTATATGAGTCATCCATTATTTTAACTTTCAGCTCAGTGCACAAGCCAGACGGGAGAAAAGCATCGGTAGCTGAGGCATGCAGAAAAACCGGATGGTTATCGTTTGTGAGGAAAAGAATTTATGATTTAGATAAAAATCTTGAGCCGGTATTCTCGTCAGATTAGGGGGCTTCCTATCACCTATATATTACCGTCCATTTCTGCATATGGCCAGCTAATCTTCTCGGTTATTGCATTTATACCAGCTGTGTACATATAATGAGATATAAATAACATACATGAAATTATTCATGTTTACTCTGCAAAGTAAATCGGCAATAAAATTGTGGCCAAGAGAAAACAGCCATAGATCGGAGAGTTACGGCGCGGCCACAACTGGACGGAACCCTGTACTTCGCTTCCTCGTATTGCACACATAATTCCAGCAAATATCCACGCCAATATCAGAACTAAATAAGTGTCACAGCGATTAAGCAAAATCATCGCAAGATCTTTTGGCCCTCTGAAATGCATTATACAGCTGAGACTGAAGTAAACGTTGGAGATTTAGGTAACCGTGCTGCGATAAAGCAAATATCAGAAGTCCGAATAAGCCTTGGGAGACAGTAAACATTAAAGGTACTATCGAACAACCTGGCCATTAACACCAGCCACTAGTCTACCCTGAGAGGGAGGAACCGGTATGCTACCTGATCACGCAACCAGTTACTGTCCCACCTCACCCTCTCTCATGTTTTCACTACGATTTTACGTTGCTTATTTTCATTGCTGCCTTTGAGAATTTTTGATAAATATACCCCGCCCATCTCAGAACAATAGGTTAGTGGCGACTGACGACACGAAAGAAAATGCGTCTGAGTGTCAAATGATGTGGCGATGGACTGGTTGAATACTGTGTTAACAAGCGATGAAAAAAAAATCTGGTAGTCTTGAGGTAACATTTGCTTTACCCATACTTTTTAGTTTCTATGGAGCACAGTGAAGATCACAGTTTCAAGAATGCTCACCGTAAAAAAAAAAAAAAAAAAAAAAAAAAAAAAACTCCGAGGACGGATTATCACTGTTCAGCCTTAATCTCGAGACTTATTACTTAAAATTGCACACCATCCAGTACTGTTCTACTCTATCTTCATGCCATGTTTGGATATAATTTGCTACGCGATTACTGCCTAAAGAATGGATAATTATACAAAAGTACACCTAATACACGTGCACAATCTTATCGACCATCGTTGTCCTTGTTTAAGGTGCAGACGGTGAGAGGTAGCGTGTGATAACAAGACGAGGACGCAGGAACAATGAAAAGCACGAAATATTGTGAAAATAGATCTATCCCTATCGACTGCATAAGTGTTATTAAACCTGGTAACCATTAAGGGAGGAAGGTTCAGTGACCTCCACCTCCCGCCGAAGTGTAAGTAGAATAAGAAATAAATAAGAATATAACGCTGACAGTATAAAAAAAGGTCTAGTTTTCTTTCCCCCTCTGCAACTCCAACCAGCAACATGGGGCGTAAGTATGGCACTAGCAAGGCGAGGAATGAAAGAAAGGAAGAATTTAACCTCTCACGGTAATATTGGTAAAACGGACTGGATGATAGTTTAAGCAAGTATCTCATTCCTGACAGCCATTTATATAACACATGTAATTGTTAGACGTGATCTGCATGCATGACACATTACAGAATGTAGTCAATAAGGAAGAAGGAACCAAAGGCTAGAAGCCTGCAAATTATTAACAAAAAACAAAAAACTTATTCAAGATCCTTTTATTTCGCGATGCCTAGACACATTGCATTACAAAGAATGAAAGTCGCAGGTAGCAAGAAATACAAAGTAAAACAGTTGCAGGGATGACCTTTTCCATAAATGAAGGACTAGGAGTGATGGCTAACCTTTGCATCTGAGAGTTGGACAGAAAAAGGATGAGAGTTTCCTGCCAGACGAGTGCTACGAGCCGCCGTAGTAGTAAGAGGAATACATGCAGACAGTTCAGAGGAGCAGTGACCACTGATGTAGCAACAGAAATATGATAAAGATTCAACAGTGCGACGAAGCGACAGAGGCTTACGGGAGCTAGTAAGAGGAGGAGAGATAATGTGACGAAAAGCCTTTGACTTCACGTTGTAGAGATGAGATGCATGTGGGGAACCTACACACACATGAGAGTTGTATTCGACACAGGGGAGAATAAAACCCCTATAAAAAATCAATTGTATGGGGGTAAAGAAGGCACGGACTCGGCTCAGGACACAGTCTCTTGGAAGTGAATTATGCATGAAAGATAATACGATCTATCTAAAATAAATCCTGAGGGAATGAAACTCCAGGTTTATTCAATGATGGTGCTAAACTGAGCTGGATGTTATTAAAAACTGAAGGATACTCCTGAGGAAGATTCTGTCGGGTCGAAAGATGTAAGAACTGAGTTTTTGATGGATTAAAAACTACAAATTACATTTATCCTACTCAAAGATATGAGCCAAGTCAGAAATTAGGTGTGCCTATAGTGTCTTCTACTGTTAAAGTAACTGCTGAGATAGAGTTGCTGGGGTGGGCATGGGTGTGACAGTGAAAGTAGGAAGGAGATAAATGATATAGGATAAACGCTGATAAAATTGACTGAGCCGTCATGGAAACATAAAGGAAATCGCCTAATGGAATAGAAAAGGAGAGTTATAAATGGACCACCTTTTATTTTACTAGGGATAAGAATAAGAGAAGACAAATGTTGCAGTTCCCTCTACGTATTTCCTCTTGTTGCATAAACACTACTTGGCTGCATGCACCACAGCTCGTGAAGAGCCAGTGCAAGGAGACGCTAAGCTTCATTTGCTGGCTCCATCCCTTTTAATAACCTTCTATAAATGCAGAGAACACGTGCATAACAGCATCATTCATTTCCCCTTATCGTCCAGTATATGATACTCTTTTAAACATGATGACTTAGGAAAACTGGCATTAAAAATACTTGTTTGCAATAAATGAGAACAAATCTACATCAAACGGGGAAAATATAGTAAGATAAACATATTATCTGGTTTTGCTAATAAGCCATTAATAGTCTACTCGCTTAATGGCTGCCTTCGGCGGTCGCCGCCCGATGTCAAGTCATTTCTTATTTTCCATCGAAAGGTAACAGAAATATGAATTACTAATGCCGAGAGCGAGACGGAGCTAGGAAATTTCCCTCATTTTTATCCTGCTGAGACACCCCTAAAATGGGAGAGAGAGAGAGAGAGAGAGAGAGAGAGAGAGAGAGAGAGAGAGAGAGAGAGAGAGAGGCATGATAGTAGTGTCTGCTGTTATACTAAATTATACCATAGCATCACAGTATAAAATTTTAGGAGTTTAATGAGGGAGAAAGGAGTGGCGAGAGAGTGATAAGACAACAAACACGTCAGTCCTCTCTCTTCTCTCATGCTGGTAATTTCAATGTCAAGCCAAGGACGACTCCATCCCCTTCACTAAAAGCAAATACTAAATTTGAAGCGAAAGGCCAGAAATAGGTCATAACTCGGAACCAGCGGCCCGATTGGACTGGAAATTGTTTTATTCTTCAAGTTAGAACATTTTAACGGTTACTTGCACTAACAAAAATTGCGCTATGTTTCGCGCGTTTGCTGTGTTATGGTAACAAGCAAACAAACGTACAGAAATCGGACCATTACAGTATAGATGTATGTACTGTAAATTACTGTAAATGTATATTATTTTAACTACTGATTGGCGCACGCCTGGAATAGGCGGGCAACCATGGGCGTATGAACAGACACAAGAACGAGCACTCAGTGTGCAACACCCTACCTTACCTACTGGTTTAAGGACAGAATATTTGACTTTGTCTTGTGACCTTGACCTTCAACATAATACCCTCAACATCGAATTACTTCATTATTGCTTAATTCTTAATACTTCCACCACCATTGGTTCTGTATAGAACAAAACTGTTTCATTTGAGGTTGTCCAGTGACATTGATATTTGACTTTTCCCTGTGAACCGGACCTTTGACCTACTGTTCTCAAAACTGAACCTCTTTATCTTTGTTTTAACAGAAACCGTTCCACAGTACTTAACCTACATCGGATAAAAACTGCAATGTGACCTTCAGTTTTAACCTATTCTTTTCGAAAACAATATGTCAATTTCTTGGCTGATCCTCAGTTTAACCACCAAATTTGATCGAAATCACGTAAAGCTCTCAGTTATATTGTTTAAGCCGATGTTCAAGTCGAAATTTGACCTTGCACTGAGACCTTGGGCCGGTGAGACTGATATCAAAATAAAATCCCATCATTCTTGCATGAACCTTAGCCTTCCATCTACTATGGTTCGAATCAGTCAAAACTGTTTTTACTGACCATGCCTTGTGACTTTTGAGTTTGACCTTTCATTACAACCTTCACCTTTGACTGATTGTTCTCAAAACAGTATCCTTTCATTCTGGCCTTATATTTGATCCTTGTAGAAAGTTTGATCTAAAACGGGTAAAATCTTTTTTAAAATGACCTTGCTCTTCACCTTGAACTTTGACCTGATGTTCTCAAAAACTGTAAGTTTGATTCTTGACTGACCGTCAACACTTCCACCAAGTTTGCTTAAAGTCAAATAAAAAATTAGCACACACACATGCTGATCGAATTTTGACCTTCCCCTGTGACTTAAACTTTTGACCGATTGTTCTCAAAACTGATTCATTTCATTCTCGTCTAAACCTCAACTCAAACTCCCAGTTTAGTCTAAATTAGGTAAAAACTCTTTACTTTGATTTTTAAAGGTAAATGTTTGACCTAACCCTAAGCCCTTGACCTTTGATCTGTTGTTCTCAAAATATTACCTTTACTGATTACCTCCGCACCTTTCCACTAAGTTTGACTGGAAATCGGATAAAACAGCTTGACTTATTTTGTTCACACACACACACACACACACACACACACACACACACACACACACACACACACACACTCTCACCAGTCCAAACATAAATCCCACTCTAGCATCGCGAGCGCAAGATTTCTAATAATTTCTGTTTTATAACCTATTGCGCTGGGTTTTGATGTTTGCAAAAAGAACTGAATACATAAGAGCTAATACGAAAATCAACCTTAAAAACAACGTTCCTTCCCAATTCCCAAGCACTTCAGCAGCATCTACAAACTGAGGGTATAATAACTTTCCTTTTCTTCTCTTTCAGCATCTAGGTAGCCCCCCGCTCATTGCCCATTCAGTAAAGTCCTTAATGAACACTCTCCCCTTTCTTGATACTGGTTGCATTTCATATTATGCTTTCAGTATTGTCTGTACTTCCCGGTTACACTTTACACAGGATAATTGTTACAGCGATTCTCAGTCTCATGACTCCAGACTGAAAAGTCTACGTTCATCTTCCTATGATATTTCAAATAATACTCAGCTATTTTCTTAAAGACACAACACGTAATCTGATCTTCATTGCCTCATCTCTCTTTATTTGGCCTTTTCGGACTTATTCATTATTACCTCCACCAACGAAGTTTGACGGAAGCTATGTATTTTCCTGTGTCTGTTTATTCGCTTATTTGTACACAAGATATATATATATATATATATATATATATATATATATATATATATATATATATATATATATATATATATATCCATCTATCTATCTATCTATAGAGAGAGAGAGAGAGAGAGAGAGATGGATATATATATATATATAGGCTGCTTCCCCCAAGGAAAGGGAGGTAGCCGAGACAGGACGTCACACTCCCCATTTACTCATCCATTCAAACACATTCATTCGCATCTTAGCCCCAAAGGGGAGAACGGACATATCCTCACCGCACCACACCACACAAGGGTCAACTGCGCAATGCTATCAGTGACATCCGCAGCAGGGCCCGACAGCAGAACTGGTTTACCCCTGCCACATCATAACAGACCCATCCCCTTACCTGCACCTGACCTGACTAGCTGATCAGACCAAATGCGGGAGAATATCCCCTCGGGGCTGCGTCATCACTTATTCATTCACAATTTCTCTCCATTTATTTCTGTCACGCACAGCCACTCGTCCTTGCTCAACAGACATCCCTCTCGCATCCAACGCTCTCTTCACACTGTCCATCCATCCTATTCGTGGTCTTCCTCTCAGCCTTACACCTCTCACATAAGATCTAGTTATATATATATATATATATATATATATATATATATATATATATATATATATATATATATATATATATATATATATATATATATATATATATATTATGCTATGTGTTTCAAGGTCGACTTCTCGTCCCTAAAGAACCTGGCGATTGAGCCGAGGTCCTCTTTCTAGACCGGAGCTAAAATACACAACGAGACGAACAGGACACAACGATGCTAGGCAACAACCTTACATGTATATTGACCAAGCCACAACCTTTGCACAATACAAATGAGAATGACACACAATACACTTTTTATTATTATTGGTCTGGATAGACTACAGGGTCCTGACTGGTTAATGAGTATCACGCAGGATACTGGACGAACACTGTATAGCACAGGATATTCACTCTCTCTGTCTGTCTCTCTCTCTTAGATATATATATATATATATATATATATATATATATATATATATATATATATATATATATATATAGAGAGAGAGAGAGAGAGAGAGAGAGAGAGAGAGAGAGAGAGAGAGAGAGAGAGAGAGAGAGAGAGAGAGAGAGAGAGAGAGAGATCTATATCAGTATCTATCTATCTATATCTATCTATCTATCTATCTATCTATCTGTCTGTCTATCTATCTATCTATCTATCTATCTATCTATCTATATATATATATATATATATATATATATATATATATATATATATATATATATATATATATAATGGATTGGTTTGGTTGGAGTATCAGTCTGATTATCTTATTAGGTACCGGTACCGTACATCACAGTGACCCAGGCACTAATATAACACTGTCTTATGCATGGGCATAAGAATAATACTATAGTCAGTTTTAGGAGCAGTCACTATTACAATGAGCAGGGGGAGGGACTCTGGTAGCGTTATTGGGACCGGGTGAGTCCCAGGCGTCAGCCAGGTGTTGGTGGGTCCTTGTCAGGTGTCTCTTCACTCAAGGACCATGGGACGACCCTCAGTGATGATGTTGTCGGCCGTGGAGAGGGGCCCTTTACTTAATGGACCTGTCGGAGTGGTCTGGTCCTCTGGGCTGGAACCAAACAGGCTGAGCAGGCTCTCTTGACTGCACCTACTCTGGAGTGAGGGTTGCCTGGAGCCGGAAAGGGCGTGCCCCGGGGGAATGAGGACGCCGCATGGAGTCCGGCATTTGAGGTCTCCCTTCCACTGGGCAGCCGTCAGGGTAGGACTGCGTCATCGCCTCGGGCAGGAGTCTGTCAGGGGGTCATCGTCCTCGGGCGCCAGCTGAATGGCACACGCTCCCAAGGGCATCATGGGGCCGTGTCACACTGTCCTCAGGCCAAGGGGATCCTTCTGAAAGCTGCCTTGGGGGAGGAGAGCAGGGGTAGGGCGGCTAGAGGCCGTTCCTCTCCTGCAGGCATGGCTGGAGGCCGTCGCCGGTGCCCTGCAGGGGGAATGACGTGCAGGCGAAGTGCAGGCAGAGGCCATCACCGATGTCTTACTCCCATGGGCAGCTACAGGAGGAGAGGAACGTACTCGGTTCTCCCCAGACACGTCTGGAGGACATCACTGGTTCCTGTAGGAGAGAAGGGGGCGGAGCAGCACCCAAGAGGCTGGAGACCGTCTCTGTATTGGAGCAGCTGAGGCCGTCTCCTATTAATGAGTGGCTGAGGCCGTCTCTTTTTGTGTGAACGGGTGAGGCTATCTCTACTTGTGAGCAGCGGAGGCCGTCTCTTTTTGTGTAAGTGGTGGAGGCAGTCTCCCTCTTATGAGCAGCTGAGGCCATCTCTTTTTGGTGTGTGGCTGAGGCCATCGCAGGGGTGCTGCTTGGGACTGAAGGTTTAGTCCCACCCCAAACCTGTTGAGGGCTAGTCCCATTGGGAGGTAGTTCTCCCAAACTGAAATCTTCCCACTAGGTCTGTTGCAGACAATACGGGCACGGGGCCGTAGGAGACGCATGTCCCTCTAGCCAGGATGACTCACGCTCCTTACCAGCCCCTCCGTTGTCTCCTCCTGGAGTGGGGATCACGATGTCTAGGTGGTGGCTTGCCACAGCAGGTATTTCACCACCGTCTTTGGGGGAAAAGTCATGTCCCCGTGGCCAGAGGTACAAAGTGTCAGTAGTGGCAGTGCTGTATGCTGGTGTCAGGTGCTGGAGGAGGGTGGTCCAGTGTGCGGAGAGTAGGTTCAGGTCCTGGTGAGCTGCATAGGTGATGTAGAGGGTGGAGGCTTGATAGGTCGTGTGGAGGAGTCGAAGGAGATGGTGGGGTCCACGGATGCATTGTTTCCTCCCATAGGCCGGGATCCAGGTGGCTTGCCATACTCTCATGACTGGTGGTGGTTGTCATCTGGCAGAATTTAACCGAATGTTGGTGATCGGTGAGGTGATGGATGTTTTATGGAGCCACATGAGATAGGTGCAGCAGTTTTCCTTGGCGTTTGGGGCGGGTTGAGTTTTGCACTGGACTTGTTGTATTTTAAGTGTTATGGGGGTGGTGTTGGGGGGAAGATGAGTTGGGGTGGTTTGGTCTGTGGGTGGGGGCAAGGTGGGGGAAGTGGGGATGGCGTGATGTAGTATCTGGGTGGTGGGCATGAAAGGCGGCCAGAACAGATGATGGTAGTTTTCAATGTGGGCATTGGTTTGAGGTAGGAGTGCGGCCTCATGGTGCAGGGGTCAGGTGAGGTGTTTGAGGGCGTGGGGTAGGTGTCTGTGGGGAGGGGAGAATGCGGCCATGCAGTGTTTGGGATGAGTGTGGTTTCAGGATGCTTGGTGGGGATTTGGGGTGGGTGCGGTTGACGGGCAGTGTCTGAGGTGCGAGTGGTGAGTGAGGAGAGGTGGGTGTGGGGGTGGGGGCAGTGGCGGGTGTTGGTGAGGGTGGTGTGTGTGCTGTGGATGGAGGTGGATTTAGGCTTTCTGGGTTGGGTGGGTGTATTTGCAGTGGTGGTGAGGTGGCGGCCTGGGGGGTGTGATGTGCAGCGGTGGAGTGGGCCAGTGGGGAAGGAGTGGGGGAGGAGGGTATGGAGGAGGAGGGTGTAATGTAGCAATCATATGGATCGGATGGGAGATTCGGGGAGGCAGGTGGTGGTGAGGCGGTGCGGGGGATGGGAGGAGCTGGGTTGTGGTGTGGGGTGGTGGGTGAGAATGGACATACGTGTCGGATGTAAAACGTGAGCGATGTGCTGTGATAGTCGGTTACGACATGGTAGGGGTTGGGGATGGGGGTGATTGTGTACGGGCCCATAAAACATGGGGAGATCTTGTTGGGTGTGGGTAGCTTCGCTACTACTACTGAGTTGCCCAGTTTGTAAGGGCTAGTGGGAGCCGCATAGGGTTGTAAATCTAGGCTCTTTTGCAGCTAATGCAAGAGCCTCTTGAGTTGGTGGAGAGGGTCGGACATGTGGGGCATGGTGGGGGGCTGTAGGTGCTGCTGCAGGGGCAGGAGGAGGGGGGCTTCCCCGAAGATTCTTTCGTGGGGCGATATACCGTTGTCTCGGGGGCAGGAGTTGACTCCCCACTGTACAATTTTGATGTGGGCTGGCCAGTCCTCATTCTTGGTTTCCTCTTTTCGGGCTCGTGCCTGGTCCATGAGAGTGCAGTGGCTCCTCTCGCAAATGCTATTGCCTTGGGACCAGTATGGGGAGGAGTGTGACAGGCAGTAGCCAAAGATGGTTGCGAGTTCCTGCCATATGGCGCCAGTGAACTCGGGGACATTTCGGAGTGTAAGGCCTGTGGAATCCTGAAGTAGGTGAAGATGTGGTGGACGAGTGCGTCAACCATGGCTATGGCCTGGTGTTCCTTGGCCAGACAGGCTATGAGGAACTTGGAGTAAGTATCTACAAAAGTGATTATATACTTGTAGCCGGATTTGGGTGGTGGGGGACCCACTACGTTGACAGATGCTAGTTCCCAGAGCCTATAAGCAGAGATGCTCCCTGAAGGGCTTGGGGTGCGGGTGGCATCCTTGCATAGTGCACAGGCTCAGCAAGACTGGGTAACTTGCCTGGCTAGGTTGGAGGGGTTAGGGGTCCAATACGTGTCATTGAGCACAAGCAGCAGTTTCTTGATGCCCAGATGAGTTCCATTATCGGAGTGGAGGTGCATCATGGTGTCTAGGGCAGTGTCGGGGTTGAGCACAGTGTCCCAACGGGGTGAACAGATGGTTGCCCTGCCGGTGAAGCTTTGAGAACAGGTGGGATGGCAACCACTGTGGGCATTCTCCTTTGTGCCATTGTTGCATGAGTTTGGATTCACCGCGGATGGAGCTGATGGGCAGTCGGGATAGGGCGTCAGCGTTGGTGTGTAGCATGCAGGGGCGGTAGGAAATTTCATAGCTAAATTCTTCTAGTGTTTCCCTCCATCTAATGAGCTGGGTGTTATGCGAATCAGATTGCCGAAGCCACTGGAGCGATTGGTGGTCAGTGATATTGGTGACATTTGTTCCTGACGAGTAGGCCCGGAAGTGTCCAAGGGCCCAGAGGATGCCCAGGCATTCCCTTTTTGTAGTGGCATAATTCCTCTCGGCCTGGTTGAGGGTGCGGCTGGCACAGGCGATGATGTATTCTCGCCCCTGCTGTACCTGGGTGAGGACAGTGCCGACTGCCATGAGGGAGACATCCATGTACAGACGGAAGGGCAGGGTATAGTCGGGGAAGGCTACGATTGGGGCAGTGATTAGCTTGTTCTCCATATCCCGGAAAGCAGCTCTCCATTCGTCTGTCCAAGTAAAAGGCTTGCCCTTCTTGATTAAGTCGTGGAGGGGTTTGGTGATGTCAGCAAACCTTTTATGAAGTACCGATAATGTGAGACGAGGCCTAGAAAGGCGCAGACTTCGTGAACCTCTTGGGGCAGGGGAGGTCTGCAATGGCCCACAGTTTATCAGGGTCAGGTGAGATGCCGTCCTTCAAGATGATGTGCCTGACGAAGGCAACAGTTCGGGCTGTGAGGACACACTTGGAGGGCCTGAGCTTGAGGCCTGCCTGACGGATACACAGAAAGACTTTCCTGAGATGTAGGTGATCGGCCCATGTTTTGTTGAAAATAATGACATCATCCAGGTAGGCCAGGCAGATTTCCCAGGTGAGACCATTCGAGACAGACTCCATCAACCTAGAGAAGGTTGCAGAGTCCAAAGAGTAGAACGTTGAACTCATGTGTTTACCATTGCTAGTGGAAAACGCCATCTTTCCCCTGTCCTTGGGGTGTATGGGGACCTCCCAATATCCTGGCTGAAGGCCTAAGGTTGAGAACCATGAGGCCTCGTGTAGGGAGTCAAGGGAGTCTTCTATTCTGGGAAGGGGATGGCGTCCTTGGTCGTGACATCGTTCAGTCGGCGGTAGTCCACACAGAACCACATGGTACCGTCTTTCTTTTTGACTAGGACGATGGGGGAGGACCATGGGCTGGTGGAGGGTGACACAACACCAGCATTGAGCATGTCCTGGACCTTTTGGTCTTCCTCAGCCTGTTGTAATGGATTTTTTTGCCGGGATGATTGGTGAATGGGCGGTCCGGTTGTATGTATATCGCGCATCAGGTAGGTGGTGTGGCTGATGTCCGTAGGGTCTGACACGAATAGGTCTTGAAAGTCCAGGAGGAAGCGGCAGAGGCTATCTGCTTGGTGGGGGTAGAGATGATCAGGTAAGGGTGGTAGGGTAGGACGGGGGGGAAGAGTGGAGGGCGATGCAGGACTCGGATTCTTCCATCTCTCCTACCACTAATCCTTTAGGTAGCATGAGGGGGGTGGGGGAGATGTTGGCTATTCTGACTGTGGTGACATGGGGAGGGAAGGAAGGTGGGGGACAGCAAACAGGCCGAGAGGGTCCCAGATGGTAGGTTGGGGGAAAACAGGACAGAGGCACCGGTAGGCCTGTTTGTGTGGAGCCAAGCCTCATGGTGGGGAGGAATTGTTAGGCCAGATGCAATGGTTGCTGGGAACGTGGGGTGTGGAGGCTGAGGGATGGGCTGAGGAGGGGGCAAGGGGGGGAAGAGGGAGGAAGGTGAGGGGCGTGGGGGAACCTGCACGTGCACATGGGTTGGGAAGAAGGGGGAAGGGAATCGGGGGGATTCTGGAATTGGAGATGCCGCTTGTGGTAGTCAATATTCACACATAGCTTCTGCGGGAGATCCAATGCCAGGTATCCATCGTACGTGCGGCAGGTGGAGCCAAACACAATAAATTTGTGTTGGGTGGAGACTCGTTCATGGGTGTCAGTGCGTAGGGCCCAAGTTTCCCCGTGGATGGGTTGGGGGCCATCTCCTGTGTCCACGAGATGATCTGACATAGGGAAAAGCAGGCCAAAAGCAGACCTGTTAAGGGAGAAGAAATGACTGTAGAGGCAGGATCTGGCCACTCCCGTGTTGACCAGTAGCCTTACTTTTCCCTGCTCAGTCTCATCTTGTCGTAGACTGGAAGGCAGTATTTCTGAGAGGTGGCCCCTGCCACCGTGGGGAGGTGAGGGGGTGGCCCTAAAAATCCAGCAGCTGTGGGGTCTCGTCCTCCTCTGGTTCCGTTTCCCAGGGGTCTGTATCATCTGTGGGAGCAGCATCGTCCTTGGCGCCTTCGTTATCAAGGGAGGAGGCTTTTCGTCGTCCCTGGATGGCTTGTGTCCGTCTGGAAGCTTTTAATTGCTCTCTGATGTTGTGAAGTGGACACCAGTGGCTGCAAGTGGTAAATTCCAATGGGTTAATGGAAATTAGGTTTTGGTTTTCCTTGGGGTTGGGGCGCCTGCTGGTGGGGTGTGCCCTGTATAGGCTGGGCGTTGGTGTGGGGTTGGTCTGGGCCGAGGGTGGCCGAGGTTTGTTGGAGAGCACTGGTCTCCGAGTAGGGAATTTACTGACGGCGTTGATTTGTTGATGGGTGGAGCAGGAGGTTAGGAGGTGCTGTATGAGCTGGAAGTCTTGATCTACATCTCCTGTAGGGTCGTGTATAGTAAAATGTTCTTTGACCATGCTAGGGAGGACCCATAGTAGCGTGATGAATGTGTGTTGCTCCCGGGTTCACACATCTGTTTCCGGGTATGTGGCGGTGACGAGCCACCTGGCCTGGATGAGTGTGTCATCCAGGTTTCTATCATAAGTTAAACTATCGAGTTGCAGGAGTGCCACAACTCTTCCTAGTGTGATAGCCTGTATCACAGTTTTGGTAAAGTTTGCCCATGTTAGCTCTGGGACGAATTTAGGTGTGATACTGGCCACTGCTTTGCCAGAAGGGGTAGGGTAGCTGTAATTTTTTGTTTATCATCCTGTCCAGCAGCGGTTTGATTATAGTTAGGTATATGTGTAAGTCACATTGTTCTTGGTAGAATTTGGGTAACTGTATGTGCGGTACCATTCCCATTTTCCTGTTGTCCCTTTTTGCTCCTCCCTGTATTCTGCCCAAGTCAAGAACCACCGCCGGCCACCAGTGATATGCTAGGTGTTTCAAGGTCGAATTCTCGTCCCTAAAGCACCTAGCGATGAGCCGAGGTCCTCTTTCTAGACTGGAGCTAAAATACACAACGAGACGAACAGGACACAACAATGCTAGGCAACAACCTTACACGTATATTGACCAAGCCACAACCTTTGCACAATACAAATGAGAATGACACACAATACACTATTTATAATTATTGGTCTGGATAGACTATAGAGTCCTGACTGGTTAATGAGTATCATGCAGAATACTGAATGGGCACTGTATGAGGCCATTAGAGGGAGAACCAGGTAAGTGCCAAAAAAAGAAAACAGAAAAAAAACGCTGTTAAAGTTTGTGTACTTTAATTATGACATAACTTTTGAACCAATGAAGATATTCTGCTCTTGTTTTCTTTTCCATGTAGCCTAATTCATCTACTTTTCCGTAATGATACTCAGATGCTAATAATTAGTGGTATTTTAAACGGAAAAATTCAATAGCATCTTCTTTCTCCTCTTGTTAGACAACAATCGACGGCAATGTAGCAGTACTTTTACCCATAATATGTGTTATTGTAGGTCAGCTATAAGATATTGAGACTGAAAATATGTCAGTAGGTAAGTAAGGACATGTGCTTTTATGGTGGTGTCATAAAAAAAAGCTTGGTGGTATGCATCAAGCCACGCAATTGGCGCGTCTTGCAGCCACCTCCTGCTGTGTGGCACTTGCCTGGTTTTCCCTCTCATTCTTAGCCTCACATACATGTGGCTTACAATAAGTGTGTGTTTTGATATGAATACTAGGGTAAAATCGCCTTAACTCAAGTTGGAAAACCGGACATGATGTTGGTTCCCAAGGATGCAGTACTTGGGAGAAGAAAATACTAAACCAAAATGGACCTAATGGTAATGTCATGGAGTGGTTGGTTATCAATGGCAGTACGGTTGTTCACAGCCCTTTAAAAATCGTAATTTTCAACCATCTTAGGGACATCTTTTTCACTTAAACCCTTGTTGTAGTGGTAGAAGAGGATTTGGGGAATAAAGTGGTATATGTAACTCCGTCTCTGGCCGGGGTGTCGCTTACCTGGTTTTCCCTCCAAGCGCCTCGTATAGCACAGGATATTCACTATATCTATAATGGGTTGGTTAGGTCAGAGTATCAGTCTGATTGTCTTATTAGGTTCATCACAGTGACCCAGGTACTAGTATAACGCTGTCTTACGTCTGGGCACAAGAATGATACTATAATAATTTTTAGGAGCAGTCACTGTTACACTGAGCAAGGGGAGGGACTCTGGTGGTGTTATTGGGACCGGGTGAGTCCCAGGTGTCGGCCAGGTGTTGGTGGGTCCTTGTCAGGTGTCTCTTCACCCGAGGGCCATAGGAAAACCCTCAGTGGTGACGTTGTCGGTCAGGGGCTATGGTTGTGTGTGGAGAGGGGTCCTTGACTTGATGGACCTGTCGGAGTGGTCTGGTCCTCTGGGCTGGAACCAAACAGGCTGAGCAGGTGCTCTTGCCTGTGCCTACTCTGGGGAAAGGGTTGCCTGGAGTAGGAGAGGGTGCACCCCCAGGGAGTGGGGATGCCGCGAGGAGTCCACTGTCTGCGGTCTCCCTTCCACTGGGCCACCGTCAGGGTAGGATTGTGGCGTCGCCTCAGACAGGAGTCTGTCAGGGGGTTGTCATCCTCGGGCGCTGGCTGAATGGCACACGCTTCCAGGGGCATCACGGGGCAGTGCCACACTATCTCCAGGCCAAGGGGATCCTGAAAGCTGCCTTGGGGGAGGAGAGCAGTGGGAGGGCAGCTAGAGGCCATTCCTCTCTTGCAGGCGTGGCTGGAGGCCGTCACCCAAGCCCTGCAGGGGGAGTGACATGCAGGTGAGATGTGGGAGGAGGCCGTCACCAATATCTTACTCCCGTGGGCAGCTACAGGAGGAAAGGGGACATACCTGGTTCTTCCCTGAGGCGGCTGGAGGCCATCGCTGGTTCCTATAGGAGGGGAGGGGGTGGAGCAGCACCCGAGTGGCTGGAGGCCATCTGGTTTGGAGCGGCTGAGGCCATTTCTTTTTGTGTGAGCGGCTGAGGCAGTCTCTACTTGTGAGCGGTGGAGGCCATCTTTTTTTCTGTGAGCGTCTCTTTTTGTGTGAGCGGGGGAGACCATCTCCTTTTGTGTGAGCGTCTCTTTTTGTGTGAGCAGCAGAGGCCGTTTCCCTCTTATGAGCAGCTGAGGCCGTCTCTATTTGGCGTGCGGCTGAGGCCTTCACAGGGGTGCTGCTTGGGACTGAAGGTTTAGTCCCACCCCGAACCAGTCGAGGGCTAGTCTGGTTGGGAGGTAGTTCTTCCGGACTGAAATCTTCCCTCTGGGTCTGTTGCGGGCAATACGGGCGCGTGACTGTAGGGAACGTATGTCTCTCTAACCAGGATAAACCACGCTCCTTAACAGCCCCTCCGTAGTCTCCTCCTTGGGTGAGGATGGCGACGACTGGCTGTTGGCTTGCCAAAGTGGGTATTTCAATATATACATACTGTAAGTATATATATATATATATATATATATATATATATATATATATATATATATATATATATATATATATATATATATATATATATATATATATATATGTTACGGAACAGAGAGAGATAATGAACACTTCAAGTGAGAATACTAAAATCACTACTGTCCCGCAAAATTCCAGGTTCAAAACAAAAGAGTTAGGTAAAATTACAAGTTAAAGTTTAATGCACAAACTAACAACTAAACATTCAGGACTCATAAGGATAATGTAATGGCAAAAACAGGTTAAATATATGGTTAACTGCAATAGGCTCTATTAACACGAATTTAGCAAGAACAAATTTATTTAAGTCAACCCTGATAAAATGAGAAAACCAGATAATGCTCAGTTAAAGTAAGATATAATATTATCACAGATAGAAAACACTACTCACACTGGCTGACATTAAAAACTTTACATGAATCACAAAAACCTTACCAGGCCTGCAAATTAACGCCTTAGGCCATTCAGTACAAGAAAAATGGTAACAACACTTATACTCAAATTATACAGCAGCTACAGTCATTCTATTTTATGAAGGCAGTTTGGGTGGGGTGATCTGGGACCTCACACTGTTAGCTCTGTTGTCACATCGCCGCCGACACACGTGTAATTATTTGTGCTCACCTCTCTCTCTCTCTCTCTCTCTCTCTCTCTCTCTCTCTCTCTCCTATTTTAAGCTAGTAACTACTTATAAATGAATTTTAAACACTCTGTATAGATGTAATTCAATAAAAAAGCTATAGTATAGTATGAATCTCATAAGACTTCTCTGCGTTGCTTTTGCGACGTTGTCAGGTGGTGATACAAGGGACAGCCCTGCGTGAGCAGGTCATACTCGGTCAGTCATGCGCCATGGAAGCTATATAAAAAAACGCACCTATAGACTTTTACTTCAGGGGTGGTATGGAAAAAAAGTCAAAAACAGAGAAATAATAAAAAAATACAATTAGTAGTAGTTATTATAAATATGAGAGAGAGAGAGAGAGAGAGAGAGAGAGAGCGCACGTGTGTGGCGACGATGTGGCAACAGAGCTAACAGAGTGAGGTCCCAGAGCGCCCCACCCAAACTGCCTTCATAAAATAGAACGACTATAGATGGCTGGAGACTTCCTGAGCACTCACAAAAATAATAATACACTATACAGCGGAGGACAGAGATGTGAACAAAATGAGGAGTAGATCTAAGTGGCAATTAATGAAGAGACTGAGCTCATTATATAGGGGCTGGCAGAGCTTGATTCAACTTGCAAGAAGGACGCGGAAATGAAGGCACAGGGGAGGAAGAGTTGACAGTCCTGCTCTGAACAATAGAAAGAACGACTTACTCTACTATAAGGTGAGAAGGGGGGAGTGAGGTAGATCATGCAAGCCTGGTCACTATGGAAGCCACGTGGCGAATCGTGATCAAACATGCAGCATAATGTACTTTAGAATTATACAAAGGATGATGAAATCATAGGCTATGTAACACCTCCCCACAAAGAAAAAGAAATTTACAAAGGAAATTTCTTATTACTCTAAAACAATCTGTCTAAAATCTAGATAAGCAATCTGCAATAACATGTTCTTTTACCTTGACATGTTGTATGTCTAATGAATACTCCTGAAGAAGCAGACTCCATCTTGTCAATCTCTGATTTTTATCTTTAAACTTACTAAGGAATTTCAGTGGGTTATGATCGGTATAAATGACTATGGGGTCAAAACCAGAACACAAATAAAATGAAAAATGCTGTAAACCCAAAATCAAGGCCAAAAGCTCTTTCTCAATAGTTGAGTAGTTCTTTTCAGGTGGAGTGAACTTCTTACTGTAATAAGATACAGGGTGTTCAATACCCTGATCATCCTCTTGCAGCAAAACAGCCCCAGCTCCTGTATCACTTGCGTCAACAACCATCTTAAGAGGCTTAGCAAAATTTGGAGTAGCGAGTACTGGCTGACTTAATAGGATAGCTTTAAGTTTACTGAAAGATGATTCACAGTTATCGGTCCAGACAAATTTAACTCCCTTTTTCAGTAGGTCTGTAAGTGGTGATACAAGAATTGAAAAGTTAAGAACAAATCTCCTGTAATAACTACCATTCCCAAAAATCTTTGTAGCTCTTTCCTATTTTTAGGTCTGGGAAGATCACTTATAACCTGAACCTTAGCTCCTGGTGGTGCAACGTGTCCATCACCAATTACGTACCCAAGGTACTGAACTTTAGCGTGACCAAACGCACACTTTGATAAATTAGCTACAAGATTAGCCTGAACCAAACTCTCAAGAAATTTACTGACATGGCATAGGTGATCTTTCCAGTTGTCACTGAAGATTAATACATCATCAATATAAACAACACACCCTGCCAAACCCTCTGTTACAACATTCATGAGCTTCTGAAAACTGGCTGGTGCATTCTTCATACCATATGGCATTACAGAACATGCAAAAGTCTTTCCTAGTGTTACAAAACATGAGATCTCCCTAGCACGTTCAGTCATAGGTACTTGCCAGTATCCCTTTAACAAATCAAACTTACTTATGTACCTAGCCTTTCCGATCTTGTCTATGCAATCTTCCACTCGAGGGAGAGGGTAAGTGTCTGTTTTGGTTATCTGAATAACACGTCTGTAGTCGATGCAAAGCCGCTGTGACCCACCTGGCTTAGGGACAAGAGTGACAGGAGAACTCCACTCGCTCTGACAGGGCTCAATCATCTTGTGGTCCAACAGGTAGCCAAGCTCCTTCTGGATGAGAGGAACTTTCGCTGGGTTCACACGGTAAGGAGGCAGTTTAATTGGCTTTGCATCTCCAACATCAACATCATGCATCATAACAGTGGTTGTTCCTGGAGTGGCACGGAACACTTGCGGGTACTCCTGCAGTAATGCCGAAAACTCCTGCCTTTACTCGGGAGCTAGATGAGAAAGCTTAGTCTGGAGATCATTCATGATATCAGGATTCTTCCCCAAATTATCACTCAGGCTCATACTGCATAGGAGAACTTCACTTGCAGACTCAGGTGGAACAGCTACAGTGCAGATTGGGTTATTTTTGTACCGCCTGTGATATAACTTTAGCATGTTGATGTGACATAGTTGCTTGTTCTTTCTACGATCTGGTGTGGCGATGACATAGTTGACATCACTGAGTTTCTTCTCTACGAAATAAGGACCACTAAATTTGGCTTGAAGAGGTTGCCCATGCACCGGCAGCAGAATCAAAAATTGATCTCCTGGCTGAAAGTGGCGTAACCTGGACTTCTTATCATACCAAGTCTTCATCTTCTCCTGAGCAGCTCCTAAATTCTCTCTCGCCAGCTGTAAAGCAGTGGACAGCCATTCTTTGAACATCATCACATACTCCAGCAGATTGACGTCATCTTCCTCCGACAGCCAGCATTCCTTGAGTAGCTTAAGGGGTCCTCTTACTTCATGGCCAAACAGTAGTTCAAAGGGTGAGAAGCCCAGTGATTCATTTGGGGATTCTCTTGCGGCAAATACAACGAATGGAAGACCTTTATCCCAGTCTTTCTGATGTTCCAAACAGTATTTCTTGAGCATCGATTTGAGTGTTTGATGATATCTCTCCAACGCTCCTTGGGTCTGGGGATGGTAAGCTGAAGACGTGATCTGGGTGATGCCCAACTCTTTCAGAGACTGCTTGAAAACATTTGACATGAAATTACTTCCCCAGTCTGACTGTACCTCCTTGGGCAGACCAAACTTTGTGAAGAACCCCAGCATTTCCTTAACCACATTCTTTGCTGAGATATTTCTAAGTGGAATGGCTTCAGGATATCGAGTAGCCATATCAATCACGGTCAACACATAAGAAAATCCTGAAGAAGTCTTAGGAAGAGGGCCCACAATATCCACCAACACACGGGTGAATGGCGCCTCAAAAGGAGGAATGGGAACTAGAGGTGCAACCTTTTCGGTCTGATTACACTTCCCCAGAACTTGACAGGTGTGACAAGACTTACAATACCAGGAAACATCCCTGAAGATACCTGGCCAGTAGAAATGTTTCAAAATGCGTGATACAGTCTTCCTCACTCCAAGGTGTCCTGCCAAACTGGAATCATGAGCCACTCTAATGATATCCTGCCTACAAACACAATGGATGACAACTTGATGTACAACGTCCCATTCACAGTCGGCTGATGCTGTTGGGGGTCTCCACTTCCTCATAAGTACTCCTGACTTTATATAATAACAAGTAGAAAAACCAGTTGACTCTTCCTCACTGCAAGCTGAGTTAGCAAGACCTTTCAACTCAGGGTCAGCAACCTGCAACTCAACCAACTCTTGATGAGACAAATTATCAACACTACGGGGTACTGCCTCATCTGGTGAGTGGTCCAAATTAGCAAGAAAAGTGTCAGCTAGGATAACATCATCATCCTCATTATCCTCTAAGTCACCAGTAACTTTAGACTTAGCCCTTGTGACAGCACATGCAGGGAACACATCAGGGACATCACAATCCTGGGCCGCAGCCACTGGCTCACTAGACAACTGAGGAGCTGTACACACTTGACTTCCACCAATATCATTTCCAAGTAAGAAAGTTACACCTGACATTGGGAGTGTCTCAACCAACCCAACCATAACGGAACCATTAACAAAACCAGACTCTAAATTCACTCTGCACAGAGGGACAGAGAAGTAAATATTCCCTACACCTTGTAGGATTACAGTTTCATCAGAGGAATTACCATTAGAGCCTAGAACACTGGTCACCATAAGGGATTGGCAAGCACCTGTATCACGATATATTTTAACTGATTTCCTGTCATTACTGTCCAGAGGACTGACAAAACCATCAGACAGGAAATTAGCACATGAACTCTTTAGAGTGTCACCCACGTTACTGCTCAAAAGAGGAGCTTCATCATGAGGATTTAATTTACCCCTCAAAGCAGGTTCAGTTAACTCAGTTAAAGAATTCTGGGAACTCTCAAGGGTGGACACTAGACCAATTGACTGAATATTTAAAGACTCCTTTTTGTTCACATCACGCTGTCTCCTGAAACATTTCTCCGTAGTATGACCAAGCTTACTACAATAAGAACATTTACTTTTCTGAAACCTAGAGGTGAAGCTGGTATTTACTTCCTGTGGAACATCATCTTTATTCTCTTTCCTTTTACCTGTACTCTGAGTAGAGGCAACGTACTTACTCTCAGCTTTCCCTTTTTCTTTAGAATATCTCTTGTGAGTGAGAACATATTCATCAGCTAAAACTGCAGCATCAGACAAATCATCTATTCTTTTCTCATCAAGATATAGGCTTACATCTTTACTAATACACCTTTTGAAGTCCTCCAGCAAAATCATCTGCTTAAATTTGTCAAAATCAGAATCCACATTCTTAGAATTTAACCACTGCTCTAACAGATCTTCTTTGATTTTTGCATACGCAACATGGGATTGCTTATCTTGCTTATAAGTTGTCCTAAATTTTACTCTATAGGCTTCAGGAACAAGCTCATAGGCCTTAAGAATCAAGCTCTTAACTACATCATAATTATCAGATTGATCCTGAGGCAAAGATGCATAAGTTACTTGAGCTTTACCGGTGAGAACAGTTTGAAGGAGTACTGGCCAATACTTATTGGGCCAATTAAAACCTGTAGCTACCCTCTCAAACAACTGAAAATACTTTGTTAAATCAGATTCATTAAAAGGAGGGACAAGTTTAAGATTTTTAGCCACATCAAAATCATCAGAGCTAGATGATCCAGTTCCACCTTGTTTCATGCGATACTCATGGTCTGCCTGAATCCTAGCAAGTTCAATTTGTGCCTGAGCCTGTGCCTGTGCCTCTTGAATACGAGCCTGAGACTCAGCCTCCTTAGCACGAGCCTCCTGCAGGGCTAGCTGTAACTTAGCTATATCAATCTGCGTTTGCTCATCTGGAGGAGTTACATTAAACTAGCTTTTATTAATCATGTCAACAATTTGATCTTTAGAATGATGAGAGCGAACAGCAGTTCCCAATTGTTGAGCAACAAGCTTAAGTTCATTCTTTGTTCTGTTTTCTACATCACACACTGTTTGCACATTTGACAAAAAATCTTTGGCTTCATCAAGAGTAGTAATAGTAGACTTCATGAATAAATCACAGTCACAAAATATGAAGCAGTATCCTTATGATAATATCCTGAATATCCTGATAAGAGGTCACCAAATTTATGTTACGGAACAGAGATAGATAATGAACACTTCAAGTGAGAATACTAAAATCACTACTGTCCCGCAAAGTTCCAGGTTCAAAACAAAAGAGTTAGGTAAAATTACAAGTTAAAGTTTAATGCACAAACTAACAACTAAACATTCAGGACTCATAAGAATAATGTAATGGCAAAAACACGTTAAATATATGGTTAACTGCAATAGCCTCTATTAACACGAATTTAGCAAGAACAAATTTATCTAAGTCAGCCCTGATGAAATGAGAAAACCGGATAATGCTCAGTTAAAGTAAGATATAATATTATCACAGATAGAAAACACTACTCACACTGGCTGACATTCAAAGCTTTACATGAATCACAAAAACTTTATCAGGCCTGCGAATTAACACCTTAGGCCATACAGTACAAGAAAAATGGTAACAACACTTATACTCAAATTATACAGCATCTAGATGGCTGGAGACTTCCTGAGCACTCACAAAAATAATAATACACTATACAGGGGAGGACAGAGATGTGAACAAAATGAGGAGTAGATCTAAGTGGCAGTTAATGCAGAGACTGAGCTCATTATATAGGGGCAAGCAGAGCTTGATTCAACTTGCAAGAAGGACGCGGAAATGAAGGCACAGGGGAGGAAGAGTTGAAAATCCTGCTCTGAACAACAGAAAGAACTACTTACTCTACTTTAAGGGGAGAAGGGGGGAGTGAGGTAGAACACGCAAGCCTGGTCACTATGGAAGGCCACGAGGCGAATCGTGATCAAACATGCAGCATACTGTACTTTAGAATTATACAAAGGATGATGAAATCATAGGCTATGTAACAATATATATATATATATATATATATATATATATATATATATATATATATATATATATATATGTGTGTGTGTGTGTGTGTGTGTGTGTGTGTGTGCTCTTACAGAAACGAAGTTGCTTGGAGTTGATAAAATGAATTTGGAAGATGGTATTACTATGTTGGTTTCTGGCAGGAGTAATGGAAATCATTATCAAGGAGTAGGCTTACTGCTGAGTAGAGATGCTTGTAAGGCAGTATGTGAGTTTGAACCAATTAATGAGCGTTTGCTTTATGCTCGTTTAATATCTGACCATGGTAATATCAGTATGGTTGTAGGGTATGTTCCGACAAATGAGGCTGCTGATGAAATGAAGGATGACTTTTTTGAGAAGCTGCAGGATGTAGTGAATAGAGTGGCAAGACATGATGTGTTAGTTTGCACTGGTGATTTTAATGCGATTGTTGGCAGTTGTAGGGAAGGCTTTGAAGACTGTATGGGTAAGGAGGGTGTTGGTATAAGAAACGAAAATGGGGTGCGATTTGGAAGCTTTTGTTTGGCAAATGACCTTATAATTGGTGGAACTATCTTTGAACATAGAAAAATCCATACGACTACTTGGATTTCACCATGTGGTAAGTATTGTAACCCAGACTGACCACATTGCAATTAGCAGAAGGCATAGGAATTATTTGCAAGATGTTTGCGTCAGGAGGGGGGCAGATATAGGTAGTAATCATCAACTTGTTGTGTCAAAGATTAAAATAAAACTTTAGAGAAATGTTAATGGTAATTCTACAGGGGGTAATAATTAAGATTTTGATGAGATGAGAAATGATGAGAACA
>NC_137029.1:17764334-17772827 GCF_032717465.1 Coenobita brevimanus | reverse complement strand
AAGGAAAAGTTTCGGTGGGAATGTAGGAACAGGTTTCTTGTCCTGCAGACTTTGATGGAATCTGAAGACAATGATAGTAATCAAATGTGGAGAGAGGTAAAAGAGGTTTTGCATGAGAGTGCTAAGGTTACTATTAAGAAAAAGGGAATGGCAAGAAGGAAAAAGTGGATGTCAGATAAAACATGGAATGCAATTCAGAAAAGGAAAGAGGCGAAGTTAAGAAGTGAAGAACATGTTGATGGCCAAGTAGTTGAAGTACTTAGAGCAAAGTACTGGAGTTTACATTCTGATGTAAAAAGACTCGTTAGACGTGATAAGAGAAGGCTATATGATGAAAAGGCAAGAGAAACAGAAATTAAATTAAGTAAAAATGATGGTCAGAGCACAAGGGTAGCGTATCAGGCCATAAAGGAGTTAACTGGGACTGAAAAGAGAAGGAAGGAAATACCTGTACGAGATAGAAATGGTAATTTGATGACTAAAGATTTGGATATAAAAGAAAGGTGGAAAGAGCATTTTGAATCTATTCTAAATTGACCAATCCCAGCTGAAGAGGACATTTTGCCAGCCGAGAGAGATTTGCAGATAGAAACAGGAGATATAACCTTGGATGAGGTAGCAAAATCTATAAAGGAGTTAAAGAATTTTAAGGCCCCAGGAGAGGATGGAATATTTCCAGAAATGCTTAAGGTGCAAAATGATGAGTTCATGAATGCGCTTTTGAAACTTTTTAATGTAGCTTGGGATAATGCTGGAATTCCAGAAGAGTGGAGAAATGGAGTGATTATAAAAATACCAAAAAAAGTATATTTAAGTGTGTGTGGCAATTGGAGGGGGATAACTTTGACACCTGTAGTTCCAAATGTCTTTTCCAAAATCTTGTTGAACAGATTAGAGCCAGTAATTGATAAAATTTTAAGAGAAGAACAAGCGGGATTTAAAAATGGTCGAGGTTGTAATGATCAGATTTTTATTGTAAGGCATCTAATGCAACAAGCTAATGAGATGAAAATGCCACTTAGTATGTGTTTTGTGGATTTTGAAAAGGCTTTTGATAGTGTTTCACGTGGAGCTATGTTGAAAATTATGAGATTCTATGGTATACCAGAAAAGTTTGTAAATATTATTAGGAGCCTACGTGAAGGTACTTTTTGTAAGGTAATGGTGGGTGGTTCTTTGAGTGATCCATTTGAAGTTAGGTCAGGCGTGATTCAAGGAGAAGTTCTTTCGCCTTTGCTGTTTATTTGGTTATGGATTATGTTATGAGAAAGGTTGTAAGGAGAACAGGTGCAGGAATTAACTGGAAAGAAAATAAGAAGCTGATGGATTTGAACTATGCTGATGATATTGTACTGATTTGTGGAAGTATTTACGAGATGCAGAGGGTGCTTGATTGTTCGGTGGAGGAAGGAGAAAAAGTGGGATTGGTAATAAATTGTGGAAAAACTGAAATTATTAATATGAACGTGGAGAACCAAATCGATTGTGTAATTGGGAATAATGTGGTAAAGAATGTAGAAAACTTTAAATATCTGGGAATGATTGTATCATCTAATGGAACATTAAACAATGAAATTGAGGAGAGGATTAGACAGGCTTGGCGAGCTGTTGGAATGTTGAAATCTGTTTGGAATAATAATATGCTTTTGGTACATACTAAAGTGAGAATTTACAAGTCCATGGTTAGACCAATTTTAATTTATGGGCATGAGTCGTGGTACAGTACAATTGCAACAGATCACAAAGTATTAGGATATGATAATAAAATACTGAGAAGGATTCTTGAGGTAAAGTGGCAAGACAGAGTTACAAATGAAAGAAAGAGTAAGGGATAGGAATTAACTGGAAAGAAAATGGGACGCAGATTGCCAGTGTTTGAGATGCAGAGGGTGCTTGATAGGAAGGAGAAAAAGTATAATAAACTGTGGAAAGACAGGGGTTATGATAATGATATATGAGACTTTAAATATCTGGGAAAACGATTGTATCCATATCCTAACGGATACAGGCTTGACGGAGGCTGTAATGTTGGAAATCTGTTTGGAATAATAATATGCTTTCGGTACATACTAAAGTGAAAATTTACAAGTCCATAACCAAGAGTCATGGTACAGTACAATTGCAACAGATCAGAAAGTATTAGGATTTGAGAATAAAATACTGAGAAGGATTCTTGGGGTAAAATGGCAAGACAGAGTTACAAATGCAAGAATAAGGGATATTACGAGAGTGGAACCAGTTAATGAATATGTGCGACTGTCTTGCTGGAAGTGGCTGGGGCACATATACAGAAAGAAGGCAGTTTAGTACAGGATGTGCCAGAGTGGACTGCTAGAGGAAGAAGAGGTAGAGGTAGGCCGGAAACCTGGTTGAGGACAATGAAAGAGAAGCAGGAAAGGAGTGTTGGTGAGATTAGTAGATTAAGATATATTGAGGAGCAGGAGGAAAATCTTCTAATTAACACTTTCAATACGATGACGTACTTTTATACCGTAGTCTTCCTGCTTTCAAAGGGATTTAATTCACCTTTTGAGAGACGTACTGCAGTGGCGGGTCTAATGGGTTTGGCAACCTTTCCTTCAAAAATGATAGTCGTATGACCCTAACTGATAGCTGATATGATGCGCTGAAGCAGATGTAGGATACCTGTGGGGTGGAGTCACAATTCCAAGGGCTTGAATGGTGAGTGAATGAGAGTGTGACCCATTCAGATGAGCAGAGTCAGTATGATTTCTCTTGCAATATTTTTGTCTCTTAAGTCCCTACCTCATGTGATCTAAGAGGAAGATTGGTATGAATGGTGATGAGTTAATACACAGCAGCGGCTGGTGAACTATATATGGAATAATATGTTAATTAATGTGTATATACTTCGTTTACATGATGAAAAGTCTTACAAAGATGCAGTTGTCGATTTTAGACATTTGGTTCTAGAAACCGTCTCTCTCTCTCTCTCTCTCTCTCTCTCTCTCTCTTTACTGTTTCACTTCTCACATACCCTTCCACGCCATGCACTCTCCCAGACACATCCCCTCAGCCCACACCACATCCCCTCAGCCCACACCACATCCCCTAACCCTACCCCACATCCCCTCATATACACCACATATTTCACCACACACACCTTCACCCCATACCACATACCCTCACGCCGCACCACACACCCTTTTCGAGTCACACCACATACGCTGACACCACCTCTTCACCCCATAAAATATCACACCACACACCCTCACCTCAGATTGAGTAGCACACCACACTTATCTTTTATTCACCCCATACCACACATCACCCACATCAAACTCATCGCTCCATGTCACAGCCTACAGTATGTTGGATTCCTCGCGCCACACTACACCATCCTCACATCACACACACTTATGCCATACCAACCCTCTATCTCTGACCCCAGTCATTCTACATCACCCAAACCTCACAGCACACACACACACACACAGACACACACACACACACACACACACACACACACACACACACACACACACACACACACGGGACATACACACACACACACACACACAATCCACAGTCCACACCACACCGTCATCATAAGCCAATTTCCTCCCTCCCTCACCCCCACCACACACACCACACACCGTTAGATAAAATATGTTATATACCTGATATATATATGTCATATATTCAGGTAATCTCCACCAAGCTTAACATTTTCCCGATATTACTGAAGCGGTATAGGGCGGAGGAGGAGGAGAGGAAAATAAAGAAAGGCAGAGAGAGAGAGAGAGAGTAGATGCATGCAAATCGGCCGGGTTGCAAATGGATGAGGCGTAAGAAGGACATCAGATCGACGATAAGTGTAGAGAAGAAAAAAGAAAAAATATATTTTAGCCATAATGAACTAGAAAAGCAAGATGTTGGAATGGGGCTATCTATCATCGGTATGCCGGTTTGTCTGTCTGTGTCTCGTTTATGCAATAGGTATGCCAAAATAAGACTGGCTTTGAAATTTCGGTGGAGAAAGACAGCCGTCATGTAAAAAATATATGGAAAGGTTTTGGGAAGTACCACGCACAGAACTGCACCACGTAATAGTATCTAGTTTGTTTGTGCAGAGCAATGAAATAGATCACACTGATGCTACTACCATCACTAGATTGGCATCTTTCATTATCTGTTCCGACTAACGTCGGACGATATTCAGCTTAAGACTCCAGCTTGACCCATAAGCGCCTGAGGGTGTTAGCATGCTATCTATCTATCCAGCTCTCGACCTATAGCGAGGGACACAAAAGTAATAACATCAGGCTACAATGGTATAAGAGTACGTCATAATTTTGTGATGGAACATCCACCGTGCAGGTATATGCAAAGTAAGTGTCATAGTTCCTGGCCACGTGGAAACTGCCATTCGCTAGAAAAGGGCAAGGTCTATTACGTAAATTCTGATGGTGTACTTTCAGCTCATTCTTGTTATTCCAATCGATTTTTTGTCCAGTCTTAAATACACATCACGGAATGATATGGGTACATGAAGGCTATATATCCTACAGTTTGAAGAAAATGTTCCCAAAGCTGAATAAAATCGTCTATAAACAGCATGTGTAAGATGCGAAAATAATGGTTAGCGTTCTGTCCACACGGAGAACTGTCACGCACTGAAGAACTTTTATCCTTCCACCAGATACAAGTCGTGCTCACATCCTCGAGTGCTTGTGGAGTGATGCAGGAATAAGAACTGTATTTGTATTTTGTCTGGCTGTGAAACTGTCATGCACTGGATATGGCTAAAACCAGAGAGGTCAGTATGCACGAGTATGTAGTAAAAGATCTCTCTAACGTCTTGTATCTCTCTCTCTCTCTCTCTCTCTCTCTCTCTCATGGATGTTACCTCTCCCAGTCAGTCTGTTTGTCTGTATGTCTGTATTTCATGTTTCTACAGTCTATCTTTTGTCAGGTCATTGCCACAGCGTCGGGAAAAAATAAGCTGCGTATTCGCTAGTCTGGCCACCATTCCCAGTACATGCATAAGAAGGCTGTGCTGAGCTAGTCTTCAATGCACTGGAGCCAGGTTATGGACGCTATTTTTGGCTACAAGTGCATGATATCCACCGTTATATGAGGTGTTCCGGGACTATAGACAATGGGGCAGGTTGTGGTTTTATCCTATTGAGAGAGAGAGAGAGAGAGAGAGAGAGAGAGAGAGATGAAAATGATATACCAAATACAGCCGTCACTACCACACCGTCATGTAAATAAAAAAGGGAGTGAGAGTCATGCAGGCTTAAAAAACTCCCTGCAGCTGAGGGTATGGCAGCCTGAATTTGGTAGCTCCCTCTCCATCCCCTCTTACCCCGCCCCCCTCTCTCTCTCTCTCTCTCTCTCTCTCTCTCTCTCTCTCTCTTACACACACACACACACACACACACACACACACACACACACACACACACATACACACACACACAAGCACATACACACACATAAACACGCAAAGAAAGAAACAAACACACACACAAACACACTCACTCAAATAAACACACACACAAAAACACACAGATAAACACACACACACACACACACACACACACACACACACACACACACAAGCAAACACTCACACACATACACATACACAAGCAAACACACTCACACAAACACACAAATAAACACACACACACACACACACACACACACACACACACACACACACACACACACACACACACACACACACACACACACACACACACACACACACACACACACACATTTTCATACACATTCTCACTCTCTCTCTCTCTCTCTCTCTCTCTCTCTCTCTATGACCGTAAATGTGGGTATAAGTCGCTAGATACCCTTTCTTTTATATACCATGGTGACCAAACTAGGGAAGAAACTGGTAGGCGTGACTCATCAGGTTGTGATACAGAGAGAGAGAGAGAGAGAGAGAGAGAGAGATATGATTACTCTCTCAAGCAAGACAAAGCACATCTTTGATTCATGCCCACACCTGCAAAATTACAAGTAGGAAAGAATAATAATTAACTGGGCAGGAGTATGAACCCTGACTTGCCCTTTCATGTTATAAACTCTAGTCCTGGTGAAGATCTACTGCTGTGCAAAATTACATGTGTCAACATTAATATTATGGCGTATAAATTTTCGCCATAGGTATCTGTATGGAAAGTCTATGGTGGCCATCAGGGGTCCCACCCATGAATCTGAGACATGTATACATGGCGCCAGTAAAAATCAACCATTGTGCCAAATTTTCTTATGTTCTTTGATTAAAACCCATGGCATTGTCCCCCCTGGTGGCCGCCCCTCCCGCCCGTGGAAGGTGGTCACCGTGATATTAACTTTGCCTAAAGCGTAGCCAAGGTAGATACAGCGTCTACCAATATGCAAATTTCATGTTCCAAGGTTGAAAACAATGGTCATGTATAATGAGTTTGCTTGGAAGCTCGGGGGCCGCCCCCTCCCGTGAGACGGGCGACCCTCGGTGGTTCTACCCTTCCCTAAACGTGCCTGGGTTGTGATGGCGGTGAACAACTATCAGGATGGAAAGATTGCATGTTCTATGGTGAAAAACTTTGGCTGTGCAGAACGACTTTGAGCCCTCACCAGGGGGTCGCCCCCATGGTTCTGGGGGACGACACATGGATCCCACTATGCTTATACAAATTTCTTGGTCTGCCAAAGAGTGAAGCTCTACCATTGAGTAAAAATTCGTGTTCCTTGATTAAAAACTGTCCTGCCACATCAAGGTCCCCCCATCGGGGGACCCACCTTGCTTGCCACCTGGCCTGGGGGAACGTCTACCACTGTACAAAATTTCATTTTCCAAATACTTTTCTCATAAGGTCTGGACCACATTCTTCAAGAAAGTGTGGTAACTCACTGAACATGTGAGTGAATGAGTGAGGGAATTAGTAATACACTTAGGGACAAACACTTCATAGTATTTGGCCACCCCTGTGGGTGCGGCAGAAACATTAGTGATGATGTGAATGATATTCAGACGAAACAGGTTTTCTTCTTGAGCAAAATGTTTTCTGTATAATTTGTTACTAACGGTGTGAACAAACAGATGGATGCTGACTACTACTTTCTGATTCAAGTTGCATTATATGGCTTGACAAGATGCACAGATGAGTAGGCGACACACTGATACCAGGTGTGTATAAGGCAGGTTATCATCTATTGTTTATTTCAGTATGCCTCAGCCGAGGTATCTGCTTACTTTTTTTCTCCTTTAAGGGAAATGCTCAATTATTTAACGTTTCTAGTTTGATACGAGCAATCTTTTTGTTTTTCCTCCCTGTTTCGTTTTTTGCCCCAGAAGCTCCAAGTCATCAGCTAATTTTTGTCTGTATTTTAACCATTACGCAGTGGTGTAGCATTCTCCTGTAGTATTCTGGCTTGACCCAAATGGTAATCAGGATCTTTTTTTTTTGGGGGGGAGTGGTGAATGAGTCTAGAGCATACTTAGTTGTTTTTAATGTATGTCCATGCAGTCAAGCAATCAGTTTGCATATTAACGGGTTTAAACATAAGATCAAAGAATTCTTTCTAACTTTATTAGATCATATTTTCTTCTTCTAATGCTTTACAGAGAAGGCCTATTAGGTAATGAATTTTTGTCTGCAGCCACTTCTCATTTGTTCCTTCCTTACTTCCTTTCCAGTTCCTCTCTCTCTCTCTCTCTCTCTCTCTCTCAGCGTTCCCACTGTTCGATCAGTGTAGGTGACCGTAATACAAAAGCAACAACCATCGATCCACCTTTAACAGCCTTCCCTCCGTCAGTGATGTCTTGTGTTACCCGGCCGACCCGCTCTGGAAGGTACACGTTCTTCCCACACTCAACATTCCCACACCCCTGCCTCCACACTTCTCACCTGTAGGAAGGAGGGAGAGGGAGGACAGGGAGGGAGATGGGAAAAGAATTGAATAATTGGAGAGAGAGAGAGAGAGAGAGACAAAAAAAAAATGGAGGAGGGGAGGAAGGGAGATGCAGGAAAATGGAAGAGTAGGAGGAAATACAGGAGGAAAATATGGGCCACTTAGATGGGCAGAAACAAGGCGGAAAGACCAGGAAGAAAGAGGGGAAGGAAGGGGAGAAGAAGGGGGAGACGTGGAAAAAGGGAAAAAAGAAAGGACAGACGGTAGGGAAGAATGAGGGAAACGTAGAGAAGAAGGAGGAGAAAAGGATGGAAGAATGGAGGCGAGATTAAGTGTGGAAGGGAAGAAGGAGAGGAAGAAAGATGATGGAAAAGGGGGAATGGAAGGTGAAGAGAAATGGGAAAAAGAGATCTATGATGGAAAGTAAAGCAAAAGAGGGATTATGATAATTGTAAAGGAAAAAGCATAAAAATGATTCTGAAGTAATTGCTCGCCAGTGTACTGCTCTACATAACGTACCGGTATCCTGTTATTGTCATGACGGCGATGATGTTAACGACAATCAACGATGACGACAACAACGACGACAATGATGATGATGACGATGAT
>NC_137029.1:17574334-17759334 GCF_032717465.1 Coenobita brevimanus | reverse complement strand
CATGTGAGCTGCAGGCCCTTAAGAACCTTTCGCATCAACTTAATGAAACTTGAACAAGCTGTCTTAAGTCCAAAGGGCATCCTGGTGAACTGCACAAGCCCTTGGCTAGTTGCAAAAGCAGTTAGACCCCTTGAATCTGGGTGTAATGGAATTTGCCAGTAACCTTTACAAAGATCTAATTCGGAAATCTATTTATCACCAACAAAGTCCGCGAGATGATCGTCGCGAGTCGGCATAGGTTCCGCATCGAACAGAGTAATGTCATTAAGGGCTCTAAAGTCAACATACAACCGGTAACCTTCTTTCTTCTTAACCAAAACAACTGGGGAACAATATGGGGAAAAGGACGGTTCTATGATACCTAACTCTAGCATCTTCGCTACCTCTTCTTCCATCACTTCTCTCAAGTGATCGGGCACAGGATAGGGTTTCTTATGTACTGGAACGGAAGATGTTAACTTAATTTCGTGAGTAAAGGAGCTAGTCTTACCTGGCTTATCTGACAGCACATCAGAGTATAGATCTAACAACCCTTTCAATTCTACCTTCTGTTCTGGGGACAGTTTTTAGGGTTAATATTACATTCTTCAACCTTGTCCCCTTTGCTTGCGTTTACAAGCAGCAACTCTCCCTCGCTTGTGTCATCTAACTCAATTAGACCAATGCAAATTGACTGAACTAGGCCAGACTGTTCTTTCTCATCCCTTCTCCTGTGATATTTCTTTAGCACGTTGATATGAAAGAATTTCATCTTACCCTTAACTCTAATTACAATCTACGTTATTACGACATTCTCCTACCTCATAAGGTCCCTTCCATTGCATAGTTAGCTTATTGTGGCTACTAGGTAGCAGAAGTAGTACCTCCTCTCCAACAGATAGACTTCTGGGCTTGGCTTTCTTGTCAAAATATTCCTTATATTTTCGTGCACTGATCTTTGAATTGTAAAGTGCCAGCACAGTAGCATTCTTCCTCCAATCTCTGACGCAACTCGAGAACGTGTCGGTAGGAGTTTCTAAGGTTCTGATCAAGTTCTTCATTAGTGAGTAATTCATGTAGGATGGTAAGGGGACTCCGAACATTACGACCATATAGCAACTCAAAAGGTGAAAACTTTAAGCTGTCATTGGGTATCTCTCTATATGCAAACAACACTGCTGGGATGTACCAGTCCCAATCTTCAGGGTGATCAATACAAGCCTTGTGTAGCATCGACTTAAGAGTGCGATTCATTCGCTCAACACAACCGTTGAATGCGGCGTGATAGGGACTGGAGTGCACAGCTTTTACGGAGAGAAGTTTATTAATCTCTTTCTTGAGTTCAGATTTGAATTGTGGGCCATTGTCCGATAGTATCTCCTTGGGAATACCTACCCTAGAAAATATATCTACCAAACTCTCAGCAACAGTAATGGTGTCCGTCTCCTTTAAGGGGACAGCTTCCGGAAATCTGGTAGCACAGTCTATCACCGTTAAAATATAACTGTGTCCTCTGTCAGACACTGGAGATATTGGGCCAATGATATCAATAGTCACCTTGGAGAATGGTTCACATACGAGGGGCATCATAGACATAGGCACAGGTTTTAATCTACCCTTATGAGTGAATTTCTGACATGTCCCACAAGATTTACAGAACCTCCCGATATCGGCTCCTATCCCTGGCCAAAAGAACTTTTGATAAACTTTCCCTGCCATCTTACGATGGGAAAAATGACCAGACAGCAGTCCTTCATGAGCCAGCTTCAGTATCTGCGACCTATATGATTTAGGTAAAAGAAGCTGCTTGTCTCCCACTTCTGTTGGGTCCCTACTCTGAACACATACTCGGTATAACAAGCCATCAAATACCTGGTAATTGACGGTACGCCCATGGTGAGAAGTAGAATGGCCTTTCTGATAAAGGCTCCACGCAGACTTCAGCGTGCTACACTCGCGCTGGGCCTTTAGAAGAGACTCTTTGTCGGTTGGAATGTCCATATCTGTAGTATGCAAAGGTGTGTTGGTTAAGGGCTTCTTAGCCACACCTCTGGTCTGCACAACAGTGACAAACCTCAGCTTTATCCTCCACCTGCTTCGACTGGTCACAGACTGTGAAAGGAGGCACTGTTACCCAGGAAACCAGGCCTAACAAAACATCTGTAAACCTAACAGGGGCTATGACAGCCCTTACCTCACCTTCAAAGAACTTACTCTTGACAGTAACCCAAGCTGTGGGAAAGTGCTTAGGTCTACCTAGAAAATCGTACACTGTACAACGAGGGCCACCTCGTGCACTCTTAGGGACCAGCTTGGGGTTGATGAGCACAGTTGAACAACCAGTATCTAAGGTAACTTCAGCACAATGACCGTTAACTTCCCCCTTTGGATCCACGATCGTACCAGGAGGCTTCAGCTCACTTTCGAATACGAAGCTAACCTTAGGCGACGTATGAGGGGTGGAGAGCTCTGGGCACTCTGGCTTCTTGTGACCTTTTTTTCCACAAAGAAAACACTTTGGGACAAACTGCCTACTAACACTGGGCTTACAATCGTCCTTGTTAGAAGTAACTCCCTTACTAAATGTCGCACTTTTACCCTTACTCTTACCTGGTTTACTAGGCCTGAGGTGTCTGTCTGAATATGGGCACTCCTAAACAAATGAGCTGCCTGAGCTAGTGCCGAATTACTAACTTGGCCCTTTTCCTTCAAGAACTTACCCAATTCAGGAGAACAACTGCTCAAAAACTGGTCTCCGACAACAAAGTTAAACAATGATTCGTAGTCCTCTCCTACCTCGGAAAGTGACAACCATTGCTTTCAGAAGAGTGTAAGCCTAGAGAGGAACTGAAGGTGAGATTCGTCAGCTTGAACCTTCATGCTCCTAAATTGCCTACGATAGGAGTCTGCTTCTACCTGAAAGGCTTTTAACAAGGCACGTTTAAGCTGACCATAGTTACTAGAAACCTCTGAAGGCAAACCTACATAAATTCTCAATGTTTTGCCCTTCAAATATGAACCGAGATGTAAAGCTAAATCTTCGTCCTTCCACCCATAGAAAGCTGAAACTTTTTCAAACCTAGATATATAAGCATCCAAATCCTCACCATCTGAAAAATATGGAATCCGAGGCTTTCCTGAATCATCATTTGGACGAACAGACCCACCCGGTTCTGTAGCTTTAGCCTGAGCCAAAGCAAGCTCGTGGGCTCGCTGTTTCTCACGCTCTTCTCTCTCAAGCTTTTCCTTAGCGGCTTCCCTCGCAGCCTGTCTTTCTTCACGTTCCTCAGCCTGCTTAATGAGCTTCTGAATCTCGTCCAAAGACAGTCCCGAGTCTTGACCCAACCGTAATATCTCGGTAATGTAAGACATCCTGAAAATGCTATAAAACCCTAGAAGCTAATCATGGAAAGAGGAATGCATGTGAAAAAAAAAAATAAGGAAAAGAAAATAAAGAAAACAGACAAAACAGCAAATTAATTACCCCACTGAGGCTACCTTTTTTTTTTTTTTTTTTAAATAACAGAACGGAGGAAGGAAAAACAAATGGAGAAAAAAAATAATCCATACACCAGATAACTGGTGTCCTATGTTCATAAAATATCTGTAACAGTTAGACTTGAACAGTTGTAGGTTGAAATTTGGAGTAAAACAACTCTGGGGAAGCGAGTTCCAGAGAGATGCAGTTCGGGGAATGAAAGAATTCTGATAGGCAGAAGTTCTGCAATATGGTTGAGTGACATACCAGTCATGAGCGTTACCAGGTGCCCGTGTAGCACGAGGGAAGGCATGGAGAGGTGGCACCATGGACGCAACTTCGTTTGAACATTTGCCAAAAAAATATCTGTAAAATAATGCAAGGGAGGCAACATTCCTTCTTACTTGCAGGGGAGGTAGTTTATATGTAATGGCAGGGTTGTTAATGATTCTAACAGCTTTATTCTGAATTTTGTCTAGTTGTCTTAATGCAACCTCTCCACAACCATTCCACAAGGGTGAGCAATATTCAAGCTGAGAGCGCACATGACTCTTATAAATTATAGCTAACTGCTAACTGCTAAAAGGCCAGTCACATCCTACTCACTGCGCCAATTGTCAGGGTCATGATTGTTACAGCAGTGAACTAGGCAGGTGTGTAGGTTCTAATCATGACCTGGTCTAAAGAAAAGGACTGAAATTGAACTGGCTACCAAGGAATTACCACAGCAAGGGAAATTAAAACACTAGGAGAAATGAGAAAAGTAATATAATAAAAGATCCAAAATACAAACTCACCAGACAACTATCAATCACTTGCACATGCACACTCCAGCCACTCACACACACAAAAAAACACACTAGAGACATAGATGAAGAGCCGTAGGACGTGAGGTGAACCCCAGGGTGACCATGCTTATCTGGATAAGATCCACCGCACTACAGTAGAGGAACAACCAGTCACTATGGGTGCAGAAGATGAACAATGCCCAAACTCCAGGTTTACCACAGGCAGGCAGCAGTACAGTACCCTAGACACCAGGGCACTGGAGAAAAAGGGCACACTCCTTTGCCCTCCCAGAGGCGTCAGTCGTCCTAGCCAGCAGAGCTACGCCACTCCGTCTCTCCCAAAGGTGGCAGTCGTCCAGGCTAACAGTGCTACGCCACTGCATCACTGAGTCCCACTGCTAAAACATACATATATACAAACGGTATAAGACCAATCCACAATATACATACGTACCCACAACCACTCTTAAACCGTATGACAATAACAACACGTATTGTAAGTTTAAGGGAAGAACGCACAGTGAAGCGAAGAAGAAAAATTAAAGTAACACTTACTCTAAATTAGAAAGGATGGGAACACACAGAGAGGGCAGTTGTCCTGACGCCAGTCTGGAACGTACTAACCCACCACTGCTATCCCTTCAGCTAACAACACTTCTGTTGAGACTGCAGAGGCCTCAATCCACAAAGCCTCGAATATCTTTTCAGACCATTCAAGCTAAAACGAAGCCAAATGACAACTTAGAAACAAAACAATGATACCGAACCGAGACACCAAGCCTGGTTCAGTGTGACTTACCCTGACACATGCATATCAAAGCATTTTTCATATCTCAGTGCCCATCTTCTGTGTGTGTGTGTGTGTGTGTGTGTGTGTGTGTGTGTGTGTGTGTGTGTGTGTGTGTGTGTGTGTGTGTGTGTGTGTGTGTGTGTGTGTGTGTGTGTGTGTACTCTGGTTAATGCTTAACTCGCCACGTGCCGGCCACTTCAAGACCTAAGTGTCATCCCCATGCTGGACATTTTTTGTTTTTTTAGGCTAAAATGATAGATTTTGATGTGAAAAAAACGAATATGACCATAAGAAAAACTCACCGGAGGCTGGAAGTGCGTTTTTCATAGCCCCTCCGGTCGCCCGCAAGTGTGAGTGAGCGGGGAATCCCCAGCGGCGGTGAGATAAAACTCGTTTTCTATGCAAGGTAAACTCAGGTATTCTCGCCAACGTGACTCAGGGAAGGTATAAGAATGGTCTTAACACTTTTCTGTCAACTTTACACCCACAAAAAAGAATAAATCTTATTTCATTAAGAAATGTTTTTTGGGGAAAATAATCACTTACTCATGCAACACTATACGTATCACTGTGAATGCATTGTCTTACAGTTACGAGAAAATATGCAAAACTTGACTTCACAATGTACAGCCCTTTCACTTACAGTAAACTATTTACAACATGTCTTCAGTGTACACAGACATTAGAAGAGTATTTTTGATCATCTCACTGTGAATACATCGTCTAACACTTACGAGAACATACGTAAAACTTTACTCCACAACGTTCAGTCCTTACACTTACGAGAAAATATTTACATGTCATCACTGTATGCAGTACTTATAACACTTTCTGAGCATCTTTTGTCATATTTACAACACTTTTTGAGCATCTCTTTATTGCTCATCATTACCACACCAGTGTTTCTCAATAGTTAGCGAGAGTGTGGTACTCCTCGAAGCATGGGTATACGCACAGTCCTACATCACACTCTGCACACTTATACCTTGAGTCCTTCCGCTGAGTACGTGGCCTTACAGTGTTGTTTGCACACAAGTGACACCTCCGGTGGGGATTCTGATGCGTTCCACTTGGAGGGACGATTTTGGGGAAGTGTCTAGAGGGGAGGCGGAGAGGTGTGGCGGTGGTGTGGCGGTGGCGAGCAGTACATCTATCTTCCCCATATTCCCCCACTATTTCCCGCACCAGGTCGCGAATATAGCCCTCGAAGGTCTCCTGGATGCCAGGAGTATGTTCGTGGAGATAGTGAGCATTGAGGACGGTGATGTCGAGGAGATGGAAGGATAATTTTTTATACCACTTCATCCTGGGCCTGGCACAGTCAATGCTGGAAATCATGGCATCTGATTGATCCACCTGTCGCATGTTCACATAGTACACCAAGACAGGTTCTGGTTTCCAGACATGGTGCCCCCCTTCTGTCCTGTAATCTACACTGTCTGCGTGGTGTACAAGGGGCCGATGAACAGATGAGAGGAGGAATACTTCGCGGTTGTGGTGCCATACTGTTGCGAGGATATTATGTGATTTGTAAAAAAACAATCTCATTTTTCTGAAGCTTCCTCCCCACCTTCACCATGTGCCAACGGTTCTTCTTTACAGTGCCGCACAGACCAGTTTCCTGCAGGTGAAGGTACCTGGCGAGAAGGAGGCTTGTGTACCAATTATCAAGGTATTAGACGTGCCCACGATGAAGGTATTCCTCGATCATCGTTTTTATTACAGCCCCTGAGAGTCCCAAACTCTTATCTTCTGTGATGTCCATCTGAACACCTTTGTACAGTGATAAGAAAAAGTATCGCTACCCCCAGGACTGCTCGATGCTAAACAAACATTAGATGGGCTGTGTGGCCGGGTCCTTGCTGTTCGCGCCTCCCCTATCTAGTGTTGCCATATCACATTCTCATTACAAGAGTTGGAATAATGAGTAAGAACGAGCCACATGGTGGGGAAATATATAGGATGTGTTTGCGTTACCCTGAGCACCCCGCCTGGGATTAATAATGAAACTCGGCAGGTTTATTATTTTCCTACTGTTCAACACTTATTATCTATAGAATACAACAAATAAATTATTTTGAATAGTATTAAATCTATAGGCATCGACTGTGTGTGTGTGTGTGTGTGTGTGTGTGTGTGTGTGTGTGTGTGTTTAATGATAGTCTAGCAGGGGTGCACGAGTTTATTTGCTTGATTTAGATCGGTGGTTAAATGCTTCAGATGGATGCTTCAGACGTCTAGAGGATGTTTTCCAAGCAGGGAGTGGGTATACAAAATATTAAAGCAATGAGACTGAACATGTATTATTATTTTTCTTCTACTCAACATTTATTCTATGTAGAAAGCAATACATACCATTACTATACTGAAATTTACTAAGTTGGCTTGTATCGGCTGAAATACTATAATACGTCTGTCATGGGTGCACATACTAATTGCTCGTCTGCATGAATGTTGCCAACTTCAGATCATTCGGTTATATTTTTATTTAATGACCGGTGCCTGATAATAAAACATATTGTCTCTATCCACAGAGGCCAATCGATCTAATTAGCTTTTATTACCTCTAGCACAAATTCTAATATCTGTGTATCACATATCCAACATGGACGGGTTTGAGGTACAAACTTTCCTGTCCCATCATTCCACAACACTTCGTCGTTGTGTCATAGTGCATAGCTCTGAAGGGTAACGATGGTTTTTCTTATGACTGTACAGGACTATGTCCTGCACATACCCAGTCTTACAGTCGCACATCACGAAGATTTTGAAGCCAAACCTATGTCTTTTGCTGGGGATATACTGATGAAAAGCAATATTACCTCTCCATAGCACTGGACTATGGGTCTATGACGAGGTGTTGGTATGGAGAGAAAGAGGTACGGAATTTCTCTCGAAGGTGGTAAAAAAGCTGATGTATCCTCCTCATCCTGTTCATGTTGTTTGCGTTAGCAGGGTCAAGGGTGTCAAAAAATGAAGGTGGCTCAGGATGTACTGAAAATGATTCCTTCCCATCACCTTGCCAAAAAATGATGTTGCCATTACTGGATCCACAGTCCAATATGAAGGAAGCTGATTTTTTTACGATATCCCCATCAAAAACACAAGTGCTAGGAACACATACATTTCATCCAGGGTCACATCAGGTTCAAACAATCGGCTGTGTCATGTCTGTGTTGTTTCCCCACGTTCAAATGCAGCAAAGGCTTTGGTCAGGGCCACAATCTTCAAAACAAACTCCAAAGGAAAGTAGTTCCTGAAAAAAGTCAAGCCTACTGGAGGTATGGTAAAGTTCAGGGACACTACTCCTGGCCTTTTTTTCAGTGAACGGGTGAATGTGGGGAACAAAGTCACTACCGTCCTCCCACTCCCAGGTTGTTTCCTCATCATCATCATCATCGCCTCCGTGTTCCTTGGGCTGTGGGGAAGCATGGGGAAGTGTGGGGAATGGGGGAAGAGTTTCATGTGAGGTGCTGGGTGTGGGGAAGGCGGGAAGACTTTGTCCTTAGGGGCTGGGCTGAGCTGGGTCACGTGGGGGCAAGGGAGAGCACGGGCAACATGAGTCACTCTCCCCCAACAATGGAACTTTTCCAAATCTTCCACACTTCCTCCTCACACTTTCCTCCCCACATGTTGAAATCCTTTGCCTCCCCAACAACCCCTCAGCTGCAGGAGTACCTTCCTCCTCCCTTTCCTCCTCATCGTCATGACGTGCAAGACGACGGCGTGCATGTGGCCTCCTACCACGTGTTGCCCTAATGTAGCCCACATACCTGGATTCTCTAGGTGAAGGAATTTCGTCATCACTACTACTTTCCTCCTCAGGCTGGACGTAGTCCTTATCATGCATGTTGTCATCCTCCATATCACTTTCCCCAGTGTAGGGAACCTTCAGGTCCTGAATCTCCGCATCAGAGAGACCGTGGTGAGACATCACTGCACTGTATGACTAATAGAAGCAGAGTGAGGGAGAGCGAGCGTGAGGCAGAAGCGCGTGGGTATATGGGCCAGGCCACCTGAGGGCAGATAGAGGATGGGTAGCCCTACAAGCACACCAATTTTTGCGCACCTAGCTTGAAAATTGCGGTCACAATGAATTTTTGAAACTGAGACCATTTTAAAACGGCACTGGCACTGAGCACGCAATTATGTCAGACTGTTTTAAAATGGCACTGGCACGGGGTGGGTTAAATTTCGACATGGACTTAGGCTACTGGCCGTAAGGCATATGGCGAGGCTTTGGATATGGCAGTGGAGGATGTTAACTTCTGAAATTGTTGCACATTGAAATTTTCACATGGAACAAATTTCACCACCATTGCATATTAGCTCACAGTTGCCAAGTAGGCTATAAAAACCATCTTCCTCTCTGTTTAACTAATGCAGACTTATTACCTGTCCCCATCCCTGAGGGGCTCGGGAACAGGTATTGTTTTCACTCGGTTTGTCTGTACATTTCTCTGTCTGTCTGTCTGTCTGTATGGTAACAACTTTACGTGAAAACTACTGGTGCGATTTTGACTAAAATCACAGGGATGATGGGCTATGACCTAATCACCTGATTAATTTGGGGCCAAACTGGGCCAAGGCCCAGGCTGTGGGCCCCCAAAATGTTAAAACTGGGGACAGGTAAAAATAGTTTTTTCGCCATAACTACTTTCAAATTCGTCACATCGACATGAAGCCAAAACCTAAAAGTGCATTTTTCAAATCTGCATCCTCCAATATGCCTCATTACTTCAGAGGGGTCACCCCCCAGTTAGAGGCAGGGGGGGTCAATGTCAGGATGGTTGGGCCTAAAATTTCATATGGGCATAAAATAGTCAATTTTCACCCGATTTACTCCAAATTTGATATGTGATAACTTTGACTAGATATCCTGTCATGTTTATATATCAGCACTAAAATTACTGCCGGGGACGGGTCGGAGATCCTTTGCCACTGCTTCTTATTTCCCCCTATTTTTGTACTGTTTGATTCGCTGCTGCGTCGTCCATTAGTCGAGAGGCCTTGGCAGAAATAATCCTGGAGCTGGTATATATGTATATATATATATATATATATATATATATATATATATATATATATATATATTGTTACATAACCTATGATTTCATCATCCTTTGTGTAATTCTAACATACAGTATGCTGCATATTTGATCACGAGCGTGTTCTACCTCACTCCCCCCCTCCTCCCTTATAGTAGAGTAAGTCGATCTTTCTGTTGTTCAGAGCAGGATTGTCAACTCTTTGTCCCCATGGCTTCATTTGCGCGTCCTTCTTACAAGTTGTATCAAGCTCTTCCGGCCCCTATATAATGAGCTTAGTCTCTACATTAATTGCCACTTAGATCTACTCCTCATTTTGTTCACATCTCTGTCCTCCCCTGTACAGTTGTTATTACTGTGAGTGCTCAGGAAGTCTCCAACCATCTAGCAGCTGTGTAATTTGAGTATAAGTGTTACTGCATTTTTTTCTTGTACTGTGTAGCATAAGGTGTTGATTCTTAGGCCTAGTAAGCTTTTTGTGTTTAATGTAAAGTTTTACTGTCAGCCATTATTAATAATATTTTGTATCTGTAATAATATATCTTGCGTTAACTGAGCTTTATCCAGTGGTTTCTCATTTTATCAGGGCTGACTTAGATAAATTTACTCATGCTAATATCGTGTTAATAGAGGCTATTGCGGTTAGTCATATATTTAACCTGTTTTTTGCCATTACATTATCCTTATGAGTCCTGAATGTTTTCTTGTTAGTTTGAGAATTAAACTTTAACTTGTAATTTTACCTAACTCTTTTGTTTTGAACCTGGAACTTTACGGGACAGTAGTAATTTTTAGTATTCTCACTTAAACGGTACATTATCTTTCTCTGTTCCGTAACATAAATTTGGCGACATCTTATCAGGATATTCAGGATATTATCATAAGGATATTTTGCTTGATATTTTGTGACTGTGATTTATTCATGATGTCTACTATTACTACACTTGATGAAGAAAAAGATTTTTTGTCAAATGTGCAAACAGTGTGTGATGTAGAAAACAGAACAAAGAATGAACTTAAGCTTGTTGCTCAACAATTGGGAATTCCTGTTCGCTCTCATCATTCTAAAGATCAAATTGTTGACATGATTAATAAAAGCTTGTTTAATGTAACTCCTCCAAATGAGCAAACGCAGATTGAATTAGCTAAGTTACAGCTAGCCCTGCAGGAGGCTCGTGCTAAGGAGGCTGAATTTCAGGCAAAAGCTAAGGAGGCTGAGGCACAAGTTGAAATTGCTGGGATTCAGGCAGACCATGAGTATCGCATGAAACAAGGTGGAACTGGATCATCTAGCTCTGATGATTTTGATGTGGCTAAAAATGTTAAACTTGTCCCTCCTTTTAATGAATCTGATTTAACAAAGTATTTTCAGTTGTTTGAGAGGGTAGCTACAGGTTTTAATTGGCCCAAAAAGTATTGGCCAGTACTCCTTCAAACTGTTCTCACCGGTAAATCTCAAGTAACTTATGCATCTTTGCCTCAGGATCAATCTGATAATTATGATGTAGTTAAGAGCTTGATTCTTAAGGCCTATGAGCTTGTTCCTGAAGCCTATAGAGTAAAATTTAGGACAACTTATAAGCAAGATAAGCAATCCCATGTTGCGTATGCAAAAATCAAAGAAGATCTGTTAGAGCAGTGGTTAAATTCTAAGAATGTGGATTCTGATTTTGACAAATTTAAGCAGATGATTTTGCTGGAGGACTTCAAAAGGTGTATTAGTAAAGATGTAAGCCTATATCTTGATGAGAAAAGAATAGATGATTTGTCTGATGCTACAGTTTTAGCTGATGAATATGTTCTCACTCACAAGAGATATTCTAAAGAAAAAGGGAAAGCTGAGAGTAAGTACGTTGCCTCTACTCAGAGTACAGGTAACAGGAAAGAGAATTAAGATGATGTTTCTCAGGAAGTAAATACCAGCTTCACCTCTAGGTTTCAGAAAAGTAAATGTACTTATGGTTGTAAGCTTGGTCATACTACGGAGAAATGTTTCAGGAGACAGCGTGATGTGAACAAAAAGGAGTCTTTAAATATTCAGTCAATTGGTCTAGTGTCCACCCTTGAGAGTTCCCAGATTTCTTTAACTGAGTTAACTGAACCTGCTTTGAGGGGTAAATTAAATCCTCATGATGAAGCTCCTCTTTTGAGCAGTAACGTGGGTGACACTCTCAAGAGTTCATGTGCTAATTTCCTGTCTGATGGTTTTGTCAGTCCTCTGGACAGTAATGACAGGAAATCAGTTAAAATATATCGTGATACAGGTGCTTGCCAATCCATTATGCTGACCAGTGTTCTAGGCTCTAATGGTAATTCCTCTGATGAAACTGTAATCCTACAAGGTGTAGGGAATAATTACTTCTCTGTCCCTCTGTGCAGAGTGAATTTAGAGTCTGGTTTTGTTAATGGTTCCGTTATGGTTGGGTTGGTTGAGACACTCCCAGTGTCAGGTGTAACTTTCTTACTCGGAAATGATATTGGTGGAAGTCAAGTGTGTACAGCTCCTCAGTTGTCTAGTGAGCCAGTGGCTGCGGCCCAGGATTGTGATGTCCCTGATGTGTTCCCTGCATGTGCTGTCACTAGGGCTAAGTCTAAAGTTACTGGTGACTTAGAGGATAATGATGATGATAATGTTATCCTAGCTGACACTTTTCTTGCTAATTTGGACCACTCACCAGATGAGGCAGTACCCCGTAGTGTTGATAATTTGTCTCGTCAAGAGTTGGTTGAGTTGCAGGTTCCTGACCCTGAGTTGAAAGGTCTTGCTAACTCTGCTTGCAGTGAGGAAGAGTCAACTGGTGCTTCTACTTGTTATTATATAAAGTCAGGAGTACTTATGAGGAAGTGGAGACCCCCAACAGCATCAGCCGACTGTGAATGGGAGGTTGTACATCAAGTTGTCATCCCTCGTGTTTGTAGGCAGGATATCATTAGAGTGGCTCATGATTCCAGTTTGGCAGGACACCATGGAGTGAGGAAGACTGTGGCACGGATTTTGAAACATTTCTACTGGCCAGGTATCTTCAGGGATGTTTCCTGGTATTGTAAGTCTTGTCACACCTGTCAAGTTGTGGGGAAATGTAATCAGACCGAAAAGGTTGCACCTCTAGTTCCCATTCCTCCTTTTGAGGCGCCTTTCACCCGTGTGTTGGTGGATATTGTGGGCCCTCTTCCTAAGACTTCTTCAGGATTTTCTTATGTGTTGACCGTGATTGATATGGCTACTCGTTATCCTGAAGCCATTCCACTTAGAAATATCTCAGCAAAGAACATGGTTAAGGAAATGCTGGGGTTCTTCACTTAGTTTGGTCTGCCCAAGGAGGTCCAGTCAGACCGTGAAGTAATTTCATGTCAAATGTTTTCAAGCAGTCTCTGAAAGAGTTGGGCATCACCCAGATCACGTCTTCAGCTTACCATCTCCAGACCCAAGGAGCGTTGGAGAGATATCATCAAACACTCAAATCGATGCTCAAGAAATACTGTTTGGAACATCAGAAAGACTGGGATAAAGGTCTTCCATTCATTGTGTTTGCCGCAAGAGAATCTCCAAATGAATCGCTGGGCTTCTCAACTTTTGAACTATTGTTTGGCCATGAAGTAAGAGAACCCCTTAAGCTACTCAAGGAATGCTGGCTGTCGGAGGAAGATGACGTCAACCTGCTGGAGTATGTGATGAAGTTCAAAGAACGGCTGTCCACTGCTTTACAGCTGGCGAGAGAGAATTTAGGAGCTGCTCAGGAGAAGATGAAGACTTGGTATGATAAGAAGTCCAGGTTACGCCACTTTCAGCCAGGAGATCAGGTTTTGATTCTGCTACCGGTGCATGGGCAACCTCTTCAAGCCAAGTTTAGTGGTCCTTATTTCGTGGAGAAGAAACTCAATGATGTCAACTATGTCATCGCCACACCAGATCGTAGAAAGAACAAGCAACTTTGTCACATCAACATGCTAAAGATATATCACAGGTGGGACGAAAATAACCCAGTCTGCACTGTAGCTGTTCCACCCGAATCTGCAAGTGAAGCTCTCCCATGCAGTATGAGCCTGAGTGATAGTTTGGGGAAGAATCCTGATATCATGAATGATCTCCAGATTAAGCTTTCTCATCTACCTCCCGAGGAAAGGCAGGAGTTTTTGGCGTTACTGCAGGAGTACCCGCAAGTGTTCCGTGCCACTCCAGGAAGAACCACTGTGTTGATGCATGATGTTGATGTTGGAGACGCAAAGCCAATTAAACTGCCTCCTTACCGTGTGAACCCAATGAAAGTTCCTCTCATCGAGAAGGAGCTTGGCTACCTGTTGGACCACAAGATGATTGAGCCCTGTCAGAGTGAGTGGAGTTCTCCTGTCACTCTAGTCCCTAAGCCAGGTGGGTCACAGCGGCTTTGCATTGACTACAGACGTGTTAATCAGACAACCAAAACAGACACTTACCCTCTCCCTCGCGTGGAAGATTGCATAGACAAGATCGGAAAGGCTAGGTACATAAGTAAGTTTGATTTGTTAAAGGGATACTGGCAAGTACCTATAACTGAACGTGCTAGGGAGATCTTATGTTTTGTAACACTAGGAAAGACTTTTGCATGTTCTGTAATGCCATATGGTATGAAGAATGCACCAGCCAGTTTTCAGAAGCTCATGAATGTTGTAACAGAGGGTTTGGCAGGGTGTGTTGTTTATATTGATGATGTATTAATCTTCAGTGACAACTGGAAAGATCACCTATGTCATGTCAGTAAATTTCTTGAGCGTTTGGTTCAGGTTAATCTTGTAGCTAATTTATCAAAGTGTGAGTTTGGTCAAGCTAAAGTTCAGTAACTTGGGTACGTAATTGGTGGTGGACATGTTGCACCACCAGCAGCTAAGGTTCAGGTTATAAGTGATCTTCCTAGACCTAAAAGTAGGAAAGAGCTACAAAGTTTTTTGGGAATGGTAGGTTATTACAGGAGATTTGTTCTTAACTTTTCAATTCTTGTATCACCACTTACAGACCTACTGAAAAAGGAAGTTCAATTTGTATGGACCGATAACTGTGAATCCTCTTTCAACAAACTTAAAGCTATCCTATTAAGTCAGCCAGTGCTCGCTACTCCAAATTTTGCTAAGCCTTTTAAGATTTTCTTTTTTTTATGCGAGGAAGAAGGAACCAAAGGCCATGAGCCCGCAGTAACAGTTCCCTCCAGAAGAAAAACAAAATATAATAGAGAGCCAAATTCAAGATCCGATCATTTTGAGATGCCTGGACACACTACGTTTGAAAGACTGGAGATCATAGGCAGGAGGAAATACAGACAGAGGAAGACAGTTCCAGAGCTAACCTGTTGCATAAATGAAAGACTGGGAGTAACGGTTAACTCTTGCATTAGAGAGTTGGACAGAAAAAGGATGAGAGTTTGCTGTCAGACGGGTGCTACGCGCCCGTCGTAGAGGTGGAGGAATGCAAGCAGACAGTTCAGAGGAGCAGTGACCATTAAAGTAGCGATAGAAAAGAGATAAAGATGCAACAGTGTGGCGAAGAGACAGAGGTTGAAGGGAGTCTGTAAGAGGAGGAGAGTTAATGAGACGAAAAGCCTTTGACTCCACCCTATTGAGAAGAGCTGTATGTGGGGAGCCTCCCCACACATGAGAGTTGTACTGCACACAGGGGCGGATAAAACCCCTGTATTGAGTCAATAATTGTGCAGGGGTAAAGAGAGAGCGGAGTCGGCTTAGCACACCCAATCTCTTGGAAGCAGATTTTACAAGAGATGTAATATGATCTTTCCAAGATAAGTCCCGAGTAAATGAAACCCCAAGCATGTTCAAGGATGATGCAGGATTAATCTGAATATTATTAAACATTAGTGGATATACCTGTGGAAGATTTTGTCGGGTTGATAGGTGTAAGAACTGAGTCTTAGATGCATTAAAGACAACCATATTATTTTTACCCCAGTCAGAGATATGAGCCAAGTCAGACATTAGGTGTGCCATAGCCTCATCCCTTGTTTCTTGAAGTAACTGTTGAGATGGGCGTTGCAGGAACCGAATGGAAAGGTGAAGGGTGGAGTCATCAGCGTATGAGTGGATAGGGTTAGATGTACAGCTTAGAAGATCATTGATGAATAAAAGGAAGAGAGTTGGTGATAGGACAGAGCGCTGAGGAACACCACTGTTGATAGATCTAGGAGAAGAGCGATGGCCGTCTACGACAGCGGCTATAGAACGACCAGAAAGGAAGCTAGCGATGAAGGCACAGATAGAAGGATAGAAACCGTAGGAGGGCAGTTTCGAAATTAAAGATTTATACCAGACTCGATCGAAAGCCTTTGAGATGTCAAGTGCAATGACAAAGCTTTCGCCAAAGTCGACGATCGGAAAGAAGGTTGTGATAGGAAAGATGCCTTAAAATTTTTCTATTAAGAATTGACTCGAAAACTTTTGAAATACAGGACGTTAAAGCAATTGGACGATAGTTGGAGGGTTGGGAGTGGTCACCCTTCTTTGGGACTGGCTGAATGAGAGCAAACTTCCAGCAAGAAGGAAAGGTACAAGTTGACAGACAAAGGCGAAATAGTTTGCCTAGGCAGGGTGTAAGCACAGAAGCACAGTTTTTGAGAACAACAGGAGGGACCCCATCAGGCCCATATGCCTTGTTAGTACTGAGGCCAGTAATGGCAGAAAATACATCAACTGAAGAAATTTTAATTGCAGCCATGAGGAAGTCAGAGGGGGGAAGTGATGGAGGAACAGCACCAGAATCGTCTGAGGTGGAATTGGAGGAGAAAGTCTGTGCGAAGAGATCTGCTTTATCAGTAGAAGAAATAGCTACAGAACCATCAGAGTAGAAAAGAGGAGGGAAGGATGATGAGGTAAAGTTGTTAGAAAGATTTTTGGCAAGGTGCCAGAAGGAGTGGGAAGAATTCGAGTTGGAGAGTTGAGAGCATTTAGTATGGATGAAATTATTCTTAGTAGAGCGAAGAACAGACTTAGCACGATTCCGGGCAGAAACGTAAAGATTATGTGATTCAGGGGTGGGTTGGCTCCAGTACCTTTTGTAGGCCTTCTCCTTGTTGCGGACAGCATTAGAACAAGCGTGATTAAACCAAGGCTTTCTTGCGTTAGTCAAAGGATATGAGAAAGGAATGTATGCTTCCATGCCCGAGAGAATAACCTTCGTAATGCTCAAGGCACGCTCAGATGGCTCACGGCCATGGAAGCAATAATCATTCTAGGGAAAATCAAAGAAGTACTGCCTGAGGGCCTCCCAGTCCGCAGCTCCAAAATGCCAGAGACGACGTTTCCCTGGAGGGTCAACAGGCCGTACCGGAGTGATAGGACAGGTTAAGGTAATAAGGTTGTAATCGGAGGAGCCCAACGGAGAGAAAAGATTAACAGAGTAAGCAGAAGGATTAGTTGTGAGGAAGAGGTCAAGTATGTTGAAGCTCTCTCCAAGGCGGTCAGGGATACGGGTAGGGTGCTGTACAAGCTGCTCTAGGTCATTAAGGATAGAAAAGATGTAGGCTTGTTCACCAGGTGGATCCGTGAAAGGAGAGGAGAGCCAAAGGTGGTGGTGAACATTGAAATCTCCAAGAATGGAGATTTCAGAGAAAGGAGAAATACAGGAGCTGGGGCTGTTTTGCTGCAAGAAGATGATCAGGGTATTGAACACCCTGTATCTTATTACAGTAAGAAGTTCACTCCTCCTCAAAAGAATTACTCAACTATTGAGAAAGAGCTTTTGGCCTTGATTTTGGGTTTACAGGATTTTTCATTTTATTTGTGTTCTGGTTTTGACCCCATAGTCATTTATACCGATCATAACCCACTGAAATTCCTTAGTAAGTTTAAAGATAAAAATCAGAGATTGACAAGATGGAGTCTACTTCTTCAGGAGTATTCATTAGACATACAACATGTCAAGGGGAAAGAAAATGTTATTGCAGATTGCTTATCTAGACTTTAGACAGATTGTTTTAGAGTAATAAGAAATTTCCTTTGTAAATTTCTTTTTCTTTGTGGGGAGGTGTTACATAGCCTATGATTTCATCATCCTTTGTGTAATTCTAACGTACAGTATGCTGCATGTTTGATCACGAGCGTGTTCTACCTCACTCCCCCCCTCCTCCCTTATAGTAGAGTAAGTCGTTCTTTCTGTTGTTCAGAGCAGGATTGTCAACTCTTTGTCCCCATGGCTTCATTTGCGCGTCCTTCTTACAAGTTGTATCAAGCTCTGCCGGCCCCTATATAATGAGCTCAGTCTCTACAGTAATTGCCACTTAGATCTACTCCTCATTTTGTTCACATCTCTGTCCTCCCCTGTACAGTTGTTATTATTGTGAGTGCTCAGGAAGTCTCCAACCATCTAGCAGCTGTGTAATTTGAGTATAAGTGTTACTGCATTTTTTCTTGTACTGTGTAGCATAAGGTGTTGATTCTTAGGCCTAGTAAGGTTTTTGTGATTAATGTAAAGTTTTACTGTCAGCCATTGTTAATAATATTTTGTATCTGTAATAATATATCTTGCGTTAACTGAGCTTTATCCAGTGGTTTCTCATTTTATCAGGGCTGACTTAGATAAATTTACTCATGCTAATTTCGTGTTAAGCGAGGCTATTGCGGTTAGTCATATATTTAACCTGTTTTTTGCCATTACATTATCCTTATGAGTCCTGAATGTTTTCTTGTTAGTTTGAGCATTAAACTTTAACTTGTAATTTTACCTAACTCTTTTGTTTTGAAACTGGAACTTTACGGGACAGTAGTGATTTTTAGTATTCTCACTTAAAGGGTACATTATCTTTCTCTGTTCCGTAACAATATATATATATATATATATATATATATATATATATATATATATATATATATATATATATATATATATATATATATATATATATATATATGCATAGTGGTAAGTGGGGGCACTCACCATCCACTCATTTGATGTAGTGCTACTCTCGGGCGCCTGCCTTTTCCTCTCTTCCTTCCTTCTTTCCTCCCTTCCTCTTCTGTTTCTCTAGCCTTCATTCTTTCCTCCTCCTCTGTCTGCAGGTGACTCAGCACTGAGTGACAAGCCAAAAAATTTCCTGTACACCAGGCAACAATTTTCTACACTGGGTGGTAACCATATAACCAAATTATGATGCCTGGTTGTTTAGTGGGCAAATAAGGCCCTCCAATCGGATTGCGCCTGTGCAGGTTTATATCCATGGAGTGGTTGGGGTTTATTGCTCACGTAATACCACTCTGGGATGAGTGAGGCTGGTCACTCTTACCTTAAATGTCTGGACCAGCTTGCCTAGCCCCGAGCTCTTAGGCTTCTCATGGGGCAACTCAAGCTTGGATAGTGAATGACTGACTAAATAAATAAATAACTATATATATATATATATATATATATATATATATATATATATATATATATATATATATATTGTTACGGAACAGAGAAAGATAATGTACACTTTAAGTGAGAATACTAAAAATCACTACTGTTCCGTAAAGTTCCAGGTTCAAAACAAAAGAGTTAGGTAAAATTACAAGTTAAAGTTTAATGCTCAAACTAACAACAAAACATTCAGGACTCATAAGGATAATGTAATGGCAAATAAACAGGTTAAATATATGGTTAACTGCAATAGCCTCTATTAACACGAAATTAGCAAGAGTAAATTTATCTAAGTCAGCCCTGATAAAATGAGATACCAGATAATACTCAGTGAATGCCAGATAAATTATTACAGATACAAACTATTATCAAAAATGACTGACAAAGAACCCCACATAAATTACAAACTTCACCAGGCCTACAAATCAAACCCATGCTATACAGTACAAGAACAAAATACAACAACGGTTATACTCAAATTACACACAGCTGCTAGATGTTTGGAGATTTCTTGAGCACTCACAATAATAATAACTGTACAGGGGAAGACAGAGATGTGAACAAAATGAGGAGCAGATCTAAGTGGCCATGATGCAGAGACTGAGCTCATTATATAGGGGCCAGCAGAGCTTGATACAACTTGTAATAAGGACGCGCAAAGGAAGCGATGGGGACAAACGGTCGACAATCCCGCACTGAATAACAGAAAGGACGACTTACTCTACTATAACGGTAGAAGGGGGGGACTGAGGCAGAACACGCTCGTGATCAAACATGCAGCATACTGTGCGTAAAAATTACACAAAGGATGATGAAATCATAGGCTATGTAACAATATATATATATATATATATATATATATATATATATATATATATATATATATATATATATATATATATATATATATATAGCCTACACACACACACACACACACTATATATGGAGCTTACACACAATACCGTGCGCGAAAACTCCATTCAACTGTTCAAATCGAAACCCATCAGGTGCACCTGCTGCACCAATTTAAATTTACCCGTACATCCCGATATCGTCATTTATAGTTCACACTTGCTACCCATTAAATGAGTTTCCTCAGCATGAAGAAGCACCCTAACGCTGAGGGAGTTAATGAGGGCTATATATAACTCCAAAATTCGAAAACTCTCCTCAGCTGAATAAAATAGTGTGGAGAAAGCTAGAGTGATATGAAAAAGACATTCTCTTTGTTGCTGCTGGTTAACCCAGCTTGTCTCACCGAGTAGACTTTTTGACCACATGTAAACAAATGCATCTGTGGGGCCGTCCTGCGTGTGCAATACACTAACACACACCGTACACGAATCCTGTGCCCAGTTGTGGTACACAGCGCCACCCTGTCGGACCAAGGTCTTTCCCACGGCATGATAAAGGGAAATATGAGGTTTAGCCCATGGGTGGACACCGCAGCTGCTCCTACCAGGGTGCACAGCGCCACCACTTGTAGGCTCCTTGTTATTATCTACTTACCTTAGTGAAAGGGTGAATGGATATTGAGAATTTCGCAAATTCCATAGTGGTTGAGTTTGGATAAATCATTAATGATGCAAAGAAAATTTTGCTATACGACCTTTAACTGGGGAGGGATAGGAAATACTTTCACTTCCTAAATGCGATACTCTTATAATAAATTTCAGCCAGATTAGTACCCTCCATACTAGCCTAGCCCATCACCCGGGGAATCAGTGTTCAATCCTGGGAGATGCGACTCAGTTCTTATATAAAAAACACGTATATCTATTTTATTCATAACATCTCACTAGATAATGGATAAGGGAGTATGTGCATACAACAGTATTTAGTTCACTGTACACTGTATAGACACACACAAAGAAAACTGTAAGCAAGTGAATAGGTTGGTGTGTAATCCGACGTACATTATTGACCGGAAGGTGGCAGATTTTAGTAGCCTTTAGCATAGTTCACGTCCGCAACATCTATAGAAATATTCCTTTTCTGGGGAGGAGGGGAGGATATTTAAGTCTCTTGAATTAAACGCCAGTCCTGGTTCCCTCCTTATATGTCTTCATCATGCTGTGTTCTCACATTCCGCGAAGCTGCCTGTCCTCCATGCAACACCGCTTCTCTCTGGTACCCCGCCTGTGTGTGCAAACAGGAATGCTTAACACGAGTCGTCTGAATTCCTGTCCTACCACTGGCGATGGGAGACGGCGCGTTTAATGGCCAGTCCATGTTTGCTGATAGGCGATACACCATTGTAGAGGCGGCAAGAAAAGACGAGTTTTTTCTTTCACTTTTTTATTCCATCATTCTTGTGGAAAAAAAAAAATTCCACAACATTGAACCGATCGATTGAGCTGAATGTGGAGCGTGTGGACAGTGGAGACAAACTTTATTTTGCGGTATATAAACAGCACTGGTTTAACAGTTACAAATCAGCTTCTGATTCTCTCCAGACATAAGGTGGAAAATGTTAGTCATAAATTGTACACCTTTTCCTTTTTCTGTGTGTTCTTTGTGAAGAACGCCAAATGAATGGTCAGACACCAGTCATCATAGAGTGTGTAATGTGATGATAATATGGTTTATATCAAAGGTTAAAGAACAGTGAGCAAACTTGCTGAAAACAGGATTCTGAATCACTGGTCATAAAGATATTTTCCAGTTTCGATACAGCGCACTAAATATCATCGAGGGCATTCATCAAATGCCAGGGCAGAGCATCCACTATACCAAGTCTTTGCAGTTCTCTCAGAATATGGCTCTTATTATCGTTTGCGATTTCTTAACCATGGAAAATACTGGGCAGGAGAATGCGATCGTTGTAACTACATGTGAAAGTTGGTGAACGCTAGTTCAGAGTTAATGCACTAGACCATCACTTGTAAGATAGTCATCCCATTGGTACAAGAAAAGGACACTTAAAAATATATATATCAACTATTATTTGATACTTTTAAGCAAGAGACACATGTAAATAGTGGCTACACATTCATATGGTGGGCAAAGCCTGTAGACAGAATCCAAAAAAAAATTTGATCACCAGTCATTTAATAAAGCATATACCACATAATTATCAGTGAACATCTTCAAACAACAAAACACTTTCAAGTATCGGTTTTCATCAGATAGAGGACACTGTTCTGTAGGAAGTACTTACCAAACATGAATACTAACAGACAATAGCATCAAACATAAGACATTTAAGCAATGAACATCTTAAGAATATAGATATTCAAACGTCTCCATGCAGCGGACGCATTAAAATATGAGAGTATGGGGTGGGGTAAGGAGGTATCGGTAAGCTTAATCTAGTAATCATCTAATGAGGATCTAGAAAATTCTCAGAACCTGAAATATTAATTTCATTTTGTGTAAGAGGCAAAGTATATGGTAGGATACTCATTGACAGGGTCAGGGAAATAACATGGGAATTAGCTGGAGATGAACAGGGAGGTTTTAGGAAGGGACGAGGTTGTGTAGATCAGATATTCACCCTTAGATATTTAGTGGAAAAGTTTCTAGAGAAGGAGAAGTTATATGCGGCCTTCATGGATTTGGAGAAAGCACATGACAGAGTGGATAGACAAGGAATTTGGAAAATACTAAGAATATATGGAGCAAAAGGCAAGTTGGTGAACGCCGTGAAGAGTATGTATGAAACCCGTAAGGCTGCAGTGAACTGAGTGAATTTTTATATCTAAATTTTGGATTGAAACAAGTATGTGTCAAGTCCCCATGGCTGTTCAATCTATATATGGATGGGCTATAAAAAAGATACAAAGCAGAGCTGTGGATGTTAGAGCAGCCCTAATGAGAGAAGGCAGCGTTTGAAAACTTCCTGTATTGTTGTTTGGAGATGATACTGCATTGTTCACCTAAGACGAAAGGGAACTGCAAGGCTTGGTGGATGAGTCTGGGACAGTATGCATGAAACGGAGTCTAAAGGTGAATGTAGAGAAGAGAAAAGTTATAGTCTTCGAGAGAAATGAAGTCACTGAATGTACAGTGAGGTTGGATGACGAGGAAATGGAAAATGTGAGTGCTTTAGGTACTTGAGTTGTGCGATGAGTAAGGATGGAAGTTTGGAGTATGAAGTGCTAGAAAAGGTACAACAAGGTAGAAAGGTTGCTGGTTCTTTGGAAGCAGTGATAAGAAATAAGGAAGTGAGCAGGGTAAGTAAAAAAGTCGCTGCATGATACTATTGTGATACCAACCCTAACGTATGGAAGTGAAACTTGGACCTTGTTGGAAGGACACAAATCAGGAGTGCGAGCAGTGGAAATGAGTTATTTGTGAGGAGCATGTGGAGTTACACGGAAAGTCAGACTGACAAATGAGGAAGTGAAGGAGCGTTGTGGTGTGGATGTGGATGTCATAGAAGGCGTTAGGAGAAATACATTGAGGAGGTTTAGCCTTATGGAGAGGATGGAGAAAGACTAACGAGGAGAGTGTATATGAATGATGTGGAGGGGGGGGAGGGAGAGGGAGGCTGAGGATGAGATGGAGGGATGGAGTGGAGAGGTATATGAGAGAGGGGTGTGTGAGCTGGGGGTAGGGCAGTGAAATGGTGGGGGAAAAGGCGACATTGAGGCGATATGTTTGTGGCTACCCCTTGCGGGATTAAGGCGTCTGGCAATAAATAGAGATAAGTACATAATTAAAAACTGGTATACTGCAAACAGGATGATAGTAAAATCTAATTATGAATTCATGAATTGTAAGACTAACTCTTATACAGAATGGTTAATAGATAAGCAGATTGATGATTAAATAAATAATAAATGAACAGACAGACAGAAGGGATAGACATCATTTCTTCTGTCAGAGGACATGCTGTCATAAGAAAGTTTGAGTTTTTATGTACTGTACTTATATCTGTAATGTTTTCGCATTCAGATGATTTCGGGCAACAACAACACCTTATAGCCATAAATGAAACTTCAAGTGTTCTGAGAATTTTTTTATTTTCTAGAATTTGATTGTGGGTGACAGTGGTTAGAAACATTATTTAGTACTGTACTCTCTCTCTCTCTCTCTCTCTCTCTCTCTCTCTCTCTCTCTCTCTCTCTCTCTCTCACGTTATTAAGAAAATTATTTAGTAGTGTACTCTCTCTCTCTCTCTCTCTCTCTCTCTCTCTCTCTATTAATTTAATGTGGTCATTTAGATAACAGACAAATTTATGCAGCTTTGGACAACTCATTTCAATTAAGAATTTCTTTCTTCTATTTATTTTTCTTTTCTCCTTGATCAAATTTTGTGGCATTTTATTATATTAAACTTCTTTTCTACTCTTTTTATCACCGCCCAGAATTTTTGACCAGCTACTAGTCTAATCATGGTGGATGAGTGAACATTTCCCCATCCTACCCCCGCGCCAGTCATTCCTGTTTCGTTATTCCAAAGGATACAAAAAGATTTTAGTCTGAGGCTGCGGTTCATTTTTAGTGTATGATTCTGAATTATTAAGCATAGAACACATGAAATTTTTGGGGAAAACTTTTCCTAACCCTTGGAGACTGATATCCCCTTGCCCCGCGCACACTCGATTATATAATGGGAACACCGAAAGGGTCGATTAGTCGTGTCTGCGAGCTGGAGGTCCCAGAAATCTCAGGGTGTACTATTATTGCATTATCATCGACGCCACTGCAAAAAAGGTCATAATTGTCTGCTATTTGGAAGTCCAATATGATTAGAATCTCACCTCTGCATCCCATCTTATAAAAAACAGCTCCGGCCACTTCTCTCTCACCGCCCTCCCTCCGGCAGCCCAATCAGGAATATTTTAATCTTACGCACTCAAGATCCAATTTAGACAAACTCTAGTTCGCCAAAACACACACAGAGGCTAACACACGAGGCAAGCTCGGAATATTGCTTATCATTTATTTGCAATTATGCAGAGAACAAGCACACACAAAAACACGGTCGTGAGGAAGACAACGAAGGCTGGAGGGCAGGTTCCAACGCTGCAGTTTTGTTTTCTTTCCAAGAATTAGATAAGGGGACTAAGATGGAGAAGTCACATTTCTCTCTCTCTCTCTCTCTCTCTCCCTCCCTTGGGGATTGTTTCAACTGAACTTTGTCCGTTTATATAGCTGAGGATCGTGTGTCACCTACGCGTGCTCACTGATGCGAATTTCAACTTTGGGCTCCCGTGAAGCAACAGGTCTAAACCTCAAATTTCCGAGAACGCCAGTCGTCTTGAATTCATTTCTTTCTTCGTTAATCTGCTGGGCATTGATGAGTTACGTGTGCTGGGTGGATAAAAAGCTTGGTTTTGCTTTGATTCTTATGATGTGGTTGGCATACAGTCAAGGACATTAGTCTGCTACTTATTCCAGCAAGTCTATGTGCAACTGCTATCTGCTGCCTAACACTTACAAGCCTAGAGAGGTTTGGCATGTTTCTCTGCCAGAGCGCCAGTGCAGAGATGAAAGTATGGAGACGCATGGGAATAGCAGAACTTATGCCCTTCTTTACGTATTTTGTGGTAGCCATGGCTGTTTATGCTTTAGATGCTTAAAAAAGAAATGCAACTTGGAGAAAATGGTAGATAAAGAAAGAAATTCTGCAAGGTCATCGGATGGGATGATAACAGCAAATATTTTTGATAACTACCGCTTGCCTAAGGAAACAAATGTAGCTCCATTAAATTTATGATACTGGTTTCCAGTCAAGACTGAAACCAGAATTGTAAAGCCTGAACATTCACTTACGTATTACCATTAATGAGCATCCCAGTCAGTGTGTGTGTGTGTGTGTGTGTGTGTGTGTGTGTGTGTGTGTGTGTGTGTGTGTGTGTGTGTGTGTGTCTATGTGTGTGTGTGTGTGTGTGTGTGTGTGTGTGTGTGTGTGTGTGTGTGTGTGTGTGTGTGTGTGCGTGCGTGCGTGCGTGCGTGTGTGTGTGTGTGTGTGTGTGTGTGTGTGTGTGTGCGTGCGTGTGTGCGTGCGTGCGTGCGTGTGTGTGTGTGTGTGTGTGTGTGTGTGTGTGTGTGTGTGTGTGTGTGTGTGTGTATGTGTGTGTGTGTATGTCTGTGTCTGTGTGTGTGTGTTTAGCATTATATGATGTTAATAATATTGATGTATTAATTTATTAATCAAAACAGTTGGAAAGAAACCTGTCGCCATTATTGTTCAAGCACAAGGAGTTGACATGGTGGTGCAAGGATTACTGTGTTTCCATCAATATGCTGAAGTTGCGTGGCCCTCGCATGCAGTGACAGCCAAACGTCCACCGAGATGTTCATTAGGAGGTGTCATTAATCACCACAGCCGTTGAAGGTCACTGGCATGTAACAAACTAGCTTTCTGAAGTAACTGATCCTGTCCAAATGGAGTAGGAAACATTAGTCTCCGGTTATTCTTCTTACATTATCATCATCATCATCACCTTCACTAAAAACATCCAAACCCTATTTCCCACCAACAAGTTATGCAAAAAGGATATAGAACCATGAGACAGGAATGCACATAAAACCTATCAACAGAGATCCCCGTGAAATAAACTGTATATATCTATTGACTGGCTACTGATTTTTTAAAAAGTCCCAACTCTATCTCACAGCCCTAACGAACCACAAAAATTGGCGTTCATTATGATGCCCATGGAACAAACGTCATTCCTTCGACTGCGACATTAAACCAGAGATTCAAGCCGTGTCAGGTGCACACTTTTCCATTCGATGAGATCCTTCGTTAATTTTGCTTTCTAAATTTCCCTACCCTAACTATTTACACGCCTACTCACCACACCAATCCATCTTCTTGTCTTTCTGTGCCTTCTATCACACACAAATTCATGCTTTTTTTACCACCCTGTTCTTGTCTGCTATCTCCTTTTAACCATACAATCCAAGCACATTCTTTTCTAAGTCTCTGCCATATGTTTCACGAATCTTTATTTGTTACAGCAGCAAATCTTTGTAAGCCATATACGTTCCTTCACAGCTCCATTTTAACATATATTTCCCATTATAATTTACATTTCCCTTCTGTCACTGCACTAATGATTTAAACTCTTCCCCCATCTCTTATTCTCTTTTATTTACCAACATACCACACTGTGAACCACTTATAATCTCAGCAGGACTTCTTTCTCTCTTACCTTCATATATTCATAAATTTTACCGTTCACAGACATTCACAAAACTCTGAACCTACTTGCTGAAAATACCACAGGATCTTTTCTTCTACTTGTTTCTCTATAAATTTCTTCCCTCTTCCATGTGGGGTCGATGTTTCTGACTGATCTCCTCCACCTAGCCCAGCCATACACATCATCCTCTGACAACTCTTTTTCACTCAAATCCTCCCTTTCGTTGTCCATCCACCTCCGCTTCGGTTTTCCTCTCCTTGTCCTACCCTGTACCTCCATTTCCATCATTCATCTCCACGAGTATGTCACTTCGCTCCTCATCACGTGGCCGTACCACCGCAGTCTTTTTTTTTTTCCTTTACTTTCTTAGTTATCTCCACTATCTTCGCAGTTCCTTTTATTCTTTCATTCTTGACCTTATCCATTTTAGATGCTCCACTCATCCAGGTAATCATTTTCATCTCCGCTACATCCACCTTCTTCTCCTGCGTTTTCTTCATTGGCCATGTTTCAGCTCCATACATTTTTGCTGGCCGTACAACCGTCTTGTATACTCTTCCTGTAACCTTTACATTGATTCTACAATTAAGAAAAAAAATCCAGTTATTCCATCATGACTGCATTTTGTGTGTTATCTCTGCGTCCAGTTTCCTTCCTCGGCCACCATCGAACCCAGGTATTTTAACTTACCTACTCTCTTCAGTCTTGTCCCTTGCATACCTATCCCGAGGTCTTGATCTTCGTTGAACCTCAGGTATTCCGCCTTCTTTCTACCGATATTAAATCCTCTGTCTTCCATAACTCCTCTTCACTGCCCTAATTTTAACTCTACTACGTCTCGGCTGGTGCTGCATAGCACGATGTCGTCAGTAAACAGCAAGCACGGGGGGGGGGGGTCTCTTATCCCATGAGACATCACATCCATAATCAGACTTAAAAAGTATGAGCTTAAAGAAGATCCCTGATGTTAACCAACTCTAACTGGTATCCATTCCGATAACTCGACAATACTACTAACCTGTGTTCTTGCTCCTTCGTACATATCTTGGACCATCCTCACGTACTTCTCTGGCACTCCCTTCTCTCTCATACACCACCAGACTTCTTGATGTGTCACTCTATCGTACGCCTTCTCCAGATCTATAAAGACTATGTGCAGTTCCTTGTGCTTTTCCCGGTGTTTTTCTATTTTCTCTATAAGCCCAAAAACTGCATCCGTCGTCCCCCCACCCGGCATAAAACCAAACTCTTCCTCTCGTACTGATGTTTCTTCCCTTGTCCTTCTGTCCATTACTCTTACCCACATCTTCATGGTGTGGGACGTTAGTTTTATCTCTGGAATTTCCACTGTCATGGATGTCACCCTTGTCTTTGTAGATAGGCACGATAACACTCTCTCTCTATTCTTCCGGCATTTTTTCCTGATCGTATATTTTCTGCATCAAGTCCCACAGCATGTCAGTCTCGTCTTGTCCAAGGCTCTTCCACACTTCTACTGGTGTTTCATCCCGTATGGTCGCTTTACTATTTTACATTTTCTTTCATACTAATTTTACTTCTCTGCTAATATCCGATGTTACTCCCCATTTCTGGACTACATCCTCTAAGGAATACCCTCGGATATTCCTCATTTAAAAGGTTTTCATAATAGTCTTTCCACATATCCTTAACCTGTTTTATTTGAGTGAAATCCTTGGTTGCCTTATCCCCGGCCTTTGCAGTCCTAAAGATCTTTCTTTCTCCTTCAGGTGTTTTCAGATTTTAATACACTTCATTCAACTCCTGTGTCATTGCTTTCGCTACTGCCTTCTTTGCTTCCTTTTTAGCCGGCGTGTAGATCTCCTTCTCTTCTTGCCATACAGACTTATCGCAATTCTTCGCATCATTCTTGGCTTTCACCACCTCCTGCACTTTATCGTTCCACGACCACGTCTCCTTATCTCCAGGAGGTCTCTTCCCGGATGTTTTCCCCAGCACTTCTTCACCCATTCTCCTCGTCACTTTATTGTTGTGTTCCCATCACTCGTTTACTCCCTCGAGCGATCTTATTTCATCCAGCACTATCTCTTTAAACCTCACTTTGCCCCTTCCTCTTTCAACCTTCACCACTTCATTTCCGGTGAAAACTGTACAGGTCTACTTTTCTCTATGTTCTTTATCTCCCAATCCATTACTACTACCCTGTGCTGGGCCCCCACATTTTCTCCATCATTGACCTTGCAATTCTTTATCTCTTTCAGCTGGGATCTCCTACACATGAGACAGTCAATCTGACTTTCTCCACTCTTGTAGGCAGGGGTGGATCCATGAATTTTCGGTGGGGGGTTCTGAACCGACCAAAGACTTGACACGCCTCATTGCAATACTGAAAATGCCTGGTTAGTCCCCAGTATCTGTTATATTTATGCCCAACTTGTTTATTGTGAATTTTATGTATGTTCAATAAATCTAAATACCAACATTGTCAGCAACCCAAGTGTACTGCCTGTAGATCTTGTTTCATCATTCAACATTATTATTTTCGTGTTAAGGGGCTGCTGGTGTATCTAAAATTAGTTAATTGACATGAATATTCTGATCACATTCAGTCAATTAAAAAAGAAAATGACTGAGTCACTGAACTGACTGAAGGTTTTATTGGCAAATTCAATTTATTGCACTAACATTTTCATTCTTCAATAACTTTAGGATAAGAATCTTGAAACAGAAGGCAGAAATTGATAGCACAGGCATACTTCAAAGCAACATGTTTAATTGTTTATGAAATGTTATCCTTCTAATACTCTGCATTTGAAAATATAAGAAGAAAGCATACAATGAATGGATGAGAAATAGGGGCGTGGAAGAAGTTGAGAGGCAGAAGAGAGAGTTATATGTAGAAAGAAAGAGAGAGGTGAAAAGATTAGTAAGAGAGAGTAAGAAGAAAGTGGATGAGGAATTTGGAAGGAATTTGAGTGTAAAGTGGAGGGACTGTAAGAAAATGTTCTGGAAAAAGGTGAAAAGAGTAAGACGGGGTGGAAGTGAAGTTAACAGGGGAGTGAAAGATAAAAATGGTAGATTACTAGTGGAGAAAGGAGAAAAAGTGAGCAGATGGAGAGAACACTTTAAGGAATTGTTGAACATAGAGGATGGAAGTAATGCGAGTATAAGTGGCTGGGGAATGGCTGGGAGAAGGAGGGAGGTGAGAAGACAGGAAGAAATCGGTAGGATAGAAGTTGTGGAAGCAATGAAGAAAGTTAAATCGGGGAAAGCCCCTGGAATTGATGCAGTGCATGGTGAAATGCTGAAGCATGGGGGAGAGATAGTAGTAGAATGGATGTGGGAGATGTGCAGATTGGCCTGGGAGGAAGGGAAAGTCTCGGAGGATTGGAAGTCAGGTATAATTATTCCCTTGTACAAAGGAAAAGGGGAAAAAGAAGTGTGTGGTAATCATAGGGGCATTTGTCTTCTTAGTATAATAGGAAAAGTGTATGGTAGGATACCTATTGACAGAGTTAGAGAAAGAACAGAGAAATTAGTTGGAGAAGAACAGGGAGGCTTTAGGAAGGGAAGAGGTTGTGTAGATCAGATATTTATTCTTAGATCTTTAGTGGAAAAGTTTCTAGAGAAGGGAAAGAAGTTGTATGCGGCTTTCATGGATTTGGAGAAAGCATATGACAGGGTGGATAGACAAGGATTGTGGAAAGTGTTAAGAATATATGGAGTAGATGGGAAGTTGTTGAATGCTGTGAAGAGTATGTACGATGGTGCGAAGGCTGCAGTGCATGTGGATGGTGAACTAAGTGAATTTTTCTCTTTGAAAGTTGGGTTGAAACAGGGATGTGTCATGTCTCCATGGTAGTTCAATCTGTACATGGATGGGGTAATAAAAGAGGTACAAGGTAGGGTAGTGGATGTTGGAGTGGCCCTGGTGAGAGAGGATAGTGTTTGGAAACTCCCTGTACTGTTGTTTGCAGATGATACTGTGTTGTTGAATGAAGACGAAGGCGAGCTGCAAGGCTCGGTGGATGAGTTTGGGAGAGTGTGTAAGAAACGGAATCTAAAGATGAATGTAGGGAAGAGTAAAGTGATGGTCTTTGAGAGAGGTGAAGTCAGTGAATGTACAGCGAGGTTGGATGGTGAGGAATTGGAAAATGTGAGTACGTTTAAGTACTTGGGTAGTGTGATGAGTAAGGATGGAGGATTGGAGGGTGAAGTGCTTGAAAGGGTACAGCAGGGAAGTAAGGTTGCTGGTTCTTTGAAAGCAGTGATAAGAAACAGGGAAGTGAGCATGGAAGTGAAAAAGTTACTACATGACAGTATTGTGATACCAACTCTAACATATGGAAGCGAAGCCCTAGCATGTATTCAATATGGACGGTGGGTGTTAGCGCCGAAGTGGTGACATGTAGTGGTGTATGATATGTAGGAGGACTACTGGGCCTTGAGAGCAGGCTGTGAGGCCTATGTCTAGAGTCGAGTACATAAAAAAAAAAAAATCGTATGGGAAACATGGTACTTTCCTTTGACCCATGGATGATCCCAAACTATTTGGGCAAATGGGCCCATAGTCATTCCAGACCTGTTCCCTGACCTTGGCTATTTCCCAGAAAAATTACAAGTCTATACCCTTAGCGGTTTCTGAGACTATGCAAATAGACTATTTTTAAAGGTTTTTGTATGTAACTGGAAAACCAGTACTGGGAACTGGTTGATACTGGGTCATATGAAACAGCCGGCTGGGGGACTCAGATGGCCAAGAATGATGGTCGTAGCTTTGAAATTGAGTGCATACGAGCAATTTATTTCTTCGCAAGGAAGAATAATAACTAGAAAACGGAAGTTGCCACTAGCAGTTTCAATAACTCACCACATGGCAAGGTCATCCAATTTCTTCCTCAGTCCTTCCGCAGGGATCGATTTATTTCTCAATAATCCAAATTTGTATCTATCGCTGGACCTGGTGTTTTCAATGCCTTTCATAGTGTGAGCAATTCCAAGTGAAATGGTGGTGTAGTATGGGTCCCGTAGAAAAGTGTCAAACACGTTTGGCGAAGGTGAAAGCAAAAAAATATTCGCTGAGCAAAAACGGCTGAACCCAAACTACTTTCCATTGACCCCTGGGTGATTTCAGAAACTACTCACCTAAACTGGCCAATAGTCATTTCTGATCTGCTCCCCGACCTTGGCTATGCCCCACAGAAATTTCGCGTCTGTAACATTTGTGGCTGGTTTCTGGAAAACCACATATAGACTATTTTTTAATAGGTTTTGGATGTGATTAGAAAACCAGTACGGGGAACTGAATAAGCTGGGTCACGTGAAGCCACCAGTTGGGGGACTTAGACGGCCAAGCATGATGGTCGTAGCTTTCAACTTAATTGAATACAAGCAATTTACTTCTTTTTAACAAAGACCATCAACAACAACAACAACTACGATAATAATAATAATAATAATAATAATAATAATAATAATAATAATGATGATGATGATGATGATGATGATGATGATGACGATGATGATGATAAAAATAATAATAATAATAATAATAATAATAATAATTATAATAATAATAATAATAATAATAATAATAATAATAATCCATTTATCTATTGCCAGAAACCCTAATCACGTAAAGGGTGGCCATAAACAAATCGCCTCCATGTCGCCCTGTCCCCCGCCATTTCATTGCCCTGCTCCCAGCTCACACCCCCTTCTCGCATGTACCTCACCACTCCATCCCTCCATCTCATCCTTGGCCTCCCTCTCCCTCTCCCCCCCTCCACTTCACTCACATACACTCTCCTCGTCAATCTCTCACTCTCCATCCTCTCTACATGTCCAAATCACCTCACTGTGTTTCTCCTAATGCTTCCTATCACATCCACAAGCACACCACAGCTCTCCTTCACTTCCTCATTTGTCTGTCTGTCTCTCCATGTGACTCCACATGCTACTCTCAAATAACTCATTTCCACTGTTCTCACTATTGACTTGTGTCCCTCCAACAAGGTCCAAGCTTCACTTCCATACATTAGAGTTGGTATGACAATACTGTCATGCAGTAGCTCTTTCACTTCCATGCTCACTTCCTTGTTTCTTATCACTGCTTTCAAGGTACCAGCAATCTTTCTTCCCTGCTGCACCATTTCAAGCACTTCACCCTCTAAACTTCCATCCTTACTCATCACACTACAGAAACGCACTCACATTTTCCGTTTCCTCTTCATCCATCTTCACTGTACATTCACTACACCTTTAAATTCTGTTTCTTACAGACTTTCCCAAACTCATCCACCAAGCTTTGCAGCTCCCCTTTGTCTTCATTTAACAACACAGTATCATCTGCAAACAACAGTACAGGGAGTTTCCAAACACTGCCCTCTTTCACTAGGGTCACTTCAACATCCACCACTTTACCTTGTATCTCTTTTATAACCCCATCCGTATATAGACTGAACAACAACGGAGACATGACACATCCTTGTTTCAATCCAACCTTCAAATAGAAAAATTCACTCAGTTCACTATCCACACGCACTGCAGCCTTAGCACCCTCACGGCCTTCAACAACTTCTCATGTACTCCATATATTTTTAATACTTTCCACAATCCTTGTCTTTCTACCCTGTCATATGCTTTCTCCAAATCCATGAAGGCCGTATACAACTTCCTTCCCTTCTCTGGAAACTTTTCCACTAAAGATCTAAGAATGAATAGCTGAGCTACACAACCTCTTCCCTTCCTAAAACCTCTCTGTTCTTCTCCAACAAACTCCTCTGTTATTTCCTCAACTCTGTCAATAAGTATCCTACCATATACTTTTCCTATTGCACTAAGAAGGCAAATGCCCCTATAATTATCACACACTTCTTTTTCCCCTTTTTCTTTGTTCAGGGGAATAATTATGCCTGACTTCCAATCCTCCGGAACTCTACCTTCCTCCCATGGCAATCTGCACATCTTCCACATCCATTCTATTATTATCTCTCCCCCATGCTTCAGCATTTTACCACACACTCCATCAGTTCCTGGGGCTTTCCCCATTTTGACTTTCTTCATTGCTTCCACGACTTCCATCCTACTGAGTTCCTCTCTTCTCACATCCCTCCTGCTCCCAGCCATTCCCCAGCCACATATACTTGCATTACTTTCATTCTTTATATTCAAAAATTCCTTAAAGTGTTCTCTCCATCTGCTCACTTTTTCTTCCTTCGCCACTAGCAATCTATAATTTTTTTCTTTCACTTCCCAGCTAACTTGTTTGGCACCCTTTCTAACTAGAACATTTTCTTACATTCCCTCCACATTACACTCCTTCCGTATTCCTCATCCACTCTCTTCTTACTCTCTTACTAATATTATCACCTCTATACTTCGTCTGTACATATAACTCTCTTCTGTTTCTCAGCTTCTTCCACGCCCCTGTTTCTTATCCACTCACTACATGCTTTTTTCTTTTGTGCCACAGCCTCTCTCACTTCTTCATTCCACCATGCTGTTCCCCACACACCCTTTCATCTTCTCCTCACCCCACACACCACCTCACATGCTGCACAGATTTCTTCTGTGAATATCTTGCACACACCTTCCACGTCCCCCATCTGCTCCAATCCATACTTACCCAATCGTTCCTCCACTTCTCTCTTATATTCTGCCTTTTTTCCATCCTCTTGTAATTTTTCCACCCTCCTTCTATGTACTACTTCTTCCTTTCTTTTCCTTCTTCTATTTCTTCACTTTTTTTTGGACTACCACCAAGTGGTAGTCCGAAAATCCACTCCCCCAACCTGTATATACTCTTGCACTGATTACACACCTTCTCATTGTTTCATCCACACACACATAATCAATCATTGCCTTCCGTTCATTCAGTTCACCACCCACCCTTCTCATCACTCGCCACGTATACCTGTGGATCATTTTGTGCCTGAAGAGGGTATTGGCTATCACCAACCCTCTCCCGGCACACACGTCCACTAAAGCAGTGCCATTCTCATCCATCTCTGCAGGCACACCCCACTCACCAACTACTCCATACACCTTCACATTCCCTACTTTTCCTTTCATATCTTCAGTCAAAAACTCTCTCTCATTCCTTTCAAACTTTTCTATGCACGCTTCCATATTTGTCCAGAACTCTTCTCTCACTCATCTTGCACGTTCTTGCTTCGGTGCATACACGTACACAATCGCCCACATTTGTAGTCCAACTTTCAATCTTATCCACACAATCCTTGAGCCAACTAATCCATACTCTCTTATATTCTTCTTCCATCTGTTACTCACAACAATACACACTCCTTCTTTTGCCCTCTCATTCTCACCTACTCCCAGGCATTTAAATTCATTTAGCCAATATACATCCACTTTTGCACCCTCAAGCACCTAGACAATCTTTTTCTTTCACCTCATCATTTGCACCCCGTACATTTCATGTAGCTATCCATACCAAGTCCTTAGTTCGGTCCTTAGTCGTCACCTTTTGGTCAGTCCTGGTCCGAGGCTTCTTGTTCGTACTTTTAGTTAGTTGTTTTCTGGGAAGAGGCACTAACCCTCCGCCAACCCACTTGCTGTCACGTAGGGAACACGTGTTGGCTGGCTATAAGGTTACCACCTAGCGCGTAAATGCTTTCCTGGTTCACAGGATATCATTTGGCTTGCCACTCAGTGTAAAGCTACCCAAAAAACAGGGTTTCAATGCACAAAGTGGGTGGATGATGGTCGCCCCCACCTACCACGAATAATAATAATAATAATAATAATAATAATAACTGGAAAATGGAAATTTCCATTAGCAATTTCAGTCTCTCACCAGATGACAAGGTCATCCAATCTCTTCCTCAGTTTGTCTGTGGGGCTGATGTATTCACCACTGTCCCAACATTGTAACTAATGCTGGACCTGGTGATTTCAACATCTTCCATTTAGTGAGCACATCAAAGTGAAGAGCTTGTTTAGTAGGGCCCCCGTAGACGTGTCAAACACATTGGGCGAAGGTGAAAGCAACAAAATCCTCGCACAGCCAAAATTGCAGAACCCAACTTCTTTCCAATGACCCCTGGGTGATCTCAGAAACTGCTGGTGCAAAGGGACCCATAGTCATTCCAGACCTGATCCCCAACTTTGACTATGTCCCACAAAAATTTCAAGTCTGTACCTTAGTTTTCATAAATTCAGTATCGTACACTTCCAGAGACTTCAACAATACAACAGAAAGTGATCCAAATGAGTAATCCCTACCTGTCCTGAAGATAGACTTTGACTTTGGCTGTGACCTTGAGTTTTCAGCCAAGGTCATTCGCACTTGGTAGCCATGCAGAACATATCAAGTTCTACTAATGTGCCAGGTTTTATTATTACAGTTCAGTTCTATCTTGTTTTTTTAGACTGTGCATTCAGTGACCCCCAAACTACTTTTCATTGATCCCTGGGTGATCTCAGAATCTTCTGGCCTAAATGGGCCCATAGTCATTTCAACCCTGCTTATCAACCTTAGCTATGTCCCACAAAATTTCAAGTCTGTACCTGCAGCAGTTTCTGAGAATCCATGAACAGACTAATTCTATAGGTTTTGGGATGTAACAGGAATAGCAGTATTGGGAACTACTGTAAATGATACTGGGTGATATGAAGCCGCCAATCGGGGGACGCAGATGGCCAAGTATGATGACCACAGCTTTGAATCTGAGCAAATACGAGCAATGTACTTTTTCATAAGAAATTATGATAATAATAACAACAATGACAACTACAAAACGGAAATTGCCATTTACAGTTTCAGTAACTCACCACATGACAAGGTCATCCATCTTCCTCCTCAGTTCGACTGCAGGGGCCGATTTATTCCCTAAAACCTTTTGCTGGACCCGGTGATTTCAACAGGCTTCATAAAGTGTTCCATAAAAGATGAGCGAATTTTGAACTTTGACCTTGGCTTTAACCTTGAATTTTGGGCAGGTCATTCATATTTGGTCGCCATGCATAGCATATAAAGTCATATAAATGCACCAAATTTGATGATGGTAGCTCATCTAGCTTGTGTGTGTGTGTGTGTGTGTGTGTGTGTGTGTGTGTGTGTGTGTGTGTGTGTGTGTGTGTGTGTGTGTACTCAGTGACCCCAATCTACTTTCTATTGGCCCCTGGGCGATTTCAGAAACTGTTTTTCCCAAATGGGCTTGTACTCATTTCAGACCTGCTCCATGACCTTGTCTATGTCCCATAAAAGTTTCAAGTCGCTACCTTTAGCGGTTTCTGAGAATCCGCGAATAGACTATTTTTTTAGGTTTTTGGTTGTAACTGGAAAACCAGTACTGGGAACTGAATTTCAGTAACTCAGGTAACTCACCACTTGACAAGGTCATCCAGTTTCTTTGTCAGTTCATCTGTAGGGGCCAATTTACTCCCCAATACCTCGCAGTAGACCTGATTATTTCAAAGGGCTTCATAAGGTGGTCCATAAAGAAATACGCAAATTTTGACATTTGACCTTGCCTGTGACCTTGAGTATTGAATCAAGGTCAGTCATACTTGGTAGCCATGCATAGCATATCAAGTTCTATAAATGTACAAAGTTTGGCAACTGTAGCTGAATTTTATTTATTTATTTATTTATTTTTGCACTCAATGACCCCAAACTACTTTTCATTGACTCCTGGGCGATCTCAGAAACTATTGGCCCAAATGGGCCCATAGTCATTTCAGACCTGCTCCCCGTCCTTGGCTATGTCCCACAAAAATTACAAGTCTGTACTCTTAGCGGTTTCTGATAAAGCGCGAATAGACAATTATTATAGGTTTTCGGATGTAACTGGAAAACCAGTACCGGGAACTGGATGATAATGGTTCATATGAAGCTGTCAGATGGGGGATTTAGATGGTCAACTGTGATGGTTCTAGCTTTGAAATTGAGTGAATGCCAGGAATTTACGTCTTCATAAAAAAAAAAAATAATAATAATAATAATAATAAAAAAATAGTAGTAGTAATAATAATAATCTATCCTATGTTGCCCTCTGAGGAGTATTTAAGCCCTTGGCTAAGCAAATTGGTCCTGACATTTAAGATGAGAGTGACCAACCTCACTCATCCCTGATTGATTGATTGAACAATAAAACACCAACCATCCCCTGGACATAAACCTACACAGGCTCAATCCGATTGGAACGCCTTAATTACCCATTAAACCACCAGACGCCATAGTTTGGTCATATGGTTACCACCCAGGGTAGTAAATGACTTCCTGGCGTACAGGAAACCATTTGACTTGTCACTCAATGTAGAGTCACCCATAGGCAGAAGGAAGGGGAAAGAATGAAGGAAAGAGAGACAGAAGAGGGAGTGTACTGTAAAGTCACCCGTAGGCAGAAAGAAGGAAGGAAAGAAAGACAGAAGAGGAAGGAAGGAAGAGGAGAGGGCAGACAATCAAAGCAGCTTACATTGAGTGCGTGGATTGTAGGCACCCCCACCTACCACCAAATAATAATAATAATAATAATAATAATAATCATTCATAATTCATCATCCAATCCTGCATTGCCCCATGAGAAGCGTAGGAGCCCGGGGCTAGGCAGGTTGGTCCTGACATTTTTTGATGAGAGTGACCAGCCTCACTCATCCATGAGTGGCATTACATGAGCAATTAGCCCAAATCATCCCTTGGATATAAACCTTCACCGGCTGAATCCGATTGGAGCTCCTTAATTACCCACTAACCCACCAGGCGCCAAAATGTATTCATATGGTTACCGCCCAGCATAGTAAATGGTTTCTTGGTGTACAGGAAACCACAATTGACTTGTCATTCAGTTTAATAATAATAATAATAATAATAATAATAATAATAATAACAATAATTCTGACAAGAACATTATGACTCACCACTGGTGTGGTGAGTTATAATAAGAATAAGAATACTGGCAAGAGCAATATAACTCACCACTGATGTGGTGAGTTATAATAATAGTAATAGTAATAATAATAATAATAATAATAATAATAATAATAATAATAATCTATATACCTAATTATTGCCAGACGCCTGAATCCCGTAAAGGGTGGCCACAAACAAATCGCATCCACGTCGCTCTACCGTCTGCCATTTGGCTGCCTTCCTCTTTGTGCACACCCCATTCCCTCAGTATCTCTCCACTCCATCCCAATATCCCATCCATGGTCTCCCCTTCTTGCTTTCTTCCTCCACCTCACACACACACTCCATAAGTCAGTCTCTCAGTTACTTTCCTCCCCACATGGCTAAATCGTCTCAGTATTTCTGATAACATTTTTGTTCGCATCCACGTTAACACCACAAAAACTCCTTTACTTCCTCATTTGTCGGTCTTGTTCTTCATGTACCTCTAAATACTCTTCTGAAATAACTCGTTTCGACTACTGTCACTCCTGATTTGTGTCCTTCCAGTAGGGTCCAAGTTTCACTTCCATACATTAGAGCAGAGATCACCATACTGTCATGCAATGATTATTTTACTTCCATGCCCACTTCTCTATTTCTCATCACTTCTTTCAGTGAGTCAGTAACCTTTGTACCCTGTAGAGCCCTTTCAAGCACTTCGTCCTCCAAACGTCCACCCTTACTCTTCACCCCGTAGGTATTTGAATGCACTCACACTCTTCATTTCCTTACCAACCAGATTCACTGTGAATGCTGCGATTTTTCGACGCTCATAAATTTACTCTTACATATATTTATTTTTAGAATCCGTGTCCTACATACTATACATTCCCAAACTTATTCCCCAAGCCTTGCAACTCTCATTCATCTTTGCTTAACACTGCAGTATCATTAACAAACAAGATTACGCTATCAAATCCCGCTCTCTCTCGTTAGAGACACTTCACCATCCACTGTATCGCCATATACAAACTGAACAACCACGAAGACATGTCACAGTCCTTCATCAATCCACCACTCAGATAAAAGAAATCAGTTCACTATCCACACGCATTGCAGCCCTAGCGCCCTCTTACATACACTTTACAGCATTCAATAACTTCCCATCAGCTCCATATATTTTTAATACTTTCCGCATTTCCTCATTATCTATTCTGTGTTATGCTTTCTCTAAATCCATGAGTTCAGAAAACAACCACTTTCTCTTCTCGAGGTATTTCTCCACTAAAAGTCGTAGAACGAATACCTGCTACACGCAGCCTCTTCTCCTTCTAAAACTCCCTTGTTCTCCAACTAATTCCTCGGTTATCACACTTAATCTATCGATAAATCCCCTTCCATATATTTTTCCCAATACACTGGGAAGAAAAATACCCCTATGATTACCACACACTTCTCTTTCCCTTTTTCATTTGTGTTGTCGAGTAACACAGATATGGTAACTTCTTGACTGAAGATTTGGATATAAAAGGAAGGTGGAAAGAGCATTTTGAATCTGTTCTAAATAGACCAATCCCAGCTGAAGAGGACATTTTGCCAGCCGAGAAAGATTTGCAGATAGAAACAGGGGATATAACCTTGGAAGAGGTAGCAAAATCTAAAAAGAAATTAAAGAATTTTAAGGCCCCGGGAGAGGATGGAATATTTAATAAAATGCTTAAGGTGGAAAATGATGAGTTCATGAATCCGCTTTTGAAACTTTTGAATGTGGCTTGGGATAATGGTGGAATTCCAGAAGAGTGGAAAAATGGAGTGATTATGAAAATACCAAAAAAAGGGAGATTTAAGTGTGTGTGGAAATTGGAGGGGGATAACTTTGACACCTGTAGTTGCAAAATTCTTTTCCGAAATCTTGTTGAACAGAATAGAGAAAGTAATTGATAAAATTTTAAGAGAAGAACAAGCGGGATTTAAAAAGGGTCGAGGTTGTAATGATCAGATTTTTATTGTCAGGCATCTAATGCAAGAAGCTAATGAAAATGCCACTTAGTATGTGTTTTGTGGATTTTGAAAAGGCGTTTGATAGTGTTTCACGTGGGGCTATGTTGAAAATTATAATTTTCTCTGGTATACCAGAAAAATTTGTAAATATTATTAGAAGCCTGCATGAAGGTACTTTTTGTAAGGTAATGGTGGGTGGTTCTTTGAGTGATCAATTTGAAGTTAGGTCAGGAGTGATTCAAGGAGTTCTTTCGCCTTTGTTGTTTGTTTTGGTTATGGATTATGTTATGAGAATGGTTGTAAGGAGAACAGGTGCAGGAATTAACTGGAAAGAAAATAACAGGCTGTTGGATTTGGACTATGCTGATGATATTGTACTGATTTGCGGAAGTATTTACGAGATGCTGAGGGTGCTTGATTGTCTGGTGAAGGAAGAAGAAAAAGTGGGATTGGTAATAAATTGTGGAAAGACTGAAATTATTAATATGAACGTGGAGAACCAAATCAGTTGTGTAATTGGGAATAATGTGGTGAAGCATGTAGAAAATTTTAAATATCTGGGAATGATTGTATCATCTAATGGATCATTAAACAATGAAATTGAGGAAAAGATTAGACAGGCTTGGCGATCTGTTGGAATGTTGAAATCTGTTTGGAATAATAATATGCTTTCGGTACATACTAAAAATTTACAAGTCCATGGTTAGACCAATTTAATTTATGGGCGTGAGTCATGGTACAGCGTCCCGATATTGTACCTGCACACCTATTTCTCGACAAATAAGAACATAAGAACATAAGAAGAGATGATAACTGCAGTAGGCCGGTTGGCCCATGATAGGCAGCTTGTAGAAGAGTAACTGAACTACTAGAATGAGATAAGGACAGCAAAGAAGAAGGCTCTCCCCCGCCCCTGAGTGAATGAAAGTTGGCATTTATTGCACGCGCGTTTTCAGGTTTATGATAATGATACATATATATGTAATGTACTGTAATGCCTTTTGTATGTGAATTTATTCATACATCTGTATTGTGTCATTACAACATGTACACTCGCTCCAGAAAGTACTCGCGCCTCACCATTTCTGCCGCTTCTGCGCCCATTGCAAAGGGCCCCGTGACCTCTACACCCAGAAAAACTCGTGAAGAAAACAGGAAAGGACTAAGTGACTCTGCAGTGGAGCGTGAACTAGCGGAATTGTCAATGGTAATGATGGATAGTGATTTTGACCCTTCGGGGGATTTGTGTGATGAGCCGGGTGAGGAAATCGTGCCAGAAACTACTAGTACGAGTGCTTCAGTGTCCCAAGTTATCCCTAGCTCCAAGGGAAAGGAGCCGTTAGTGCAGCAAGGGAAGGAATTTGGGAAGGGAGTGAAAAGGCGGCGTGTTAGCCCCGGAACAATGGCCCGCGTGACCCAGCCCGCCATGAGTCCCGAGTTGATTCACCTCCCTGTTCCCCAAGCCCCACTTCACTCATTTCTTCCTCTTCTTCTGCTGAATTATCTCCGGAGTCTTCGTCGTCGGAGTCACCACCAGCATCAACAGTGAAGGCAGGCCGTAGAGGAGGAGGTAAATCCCTGACCCGTAAAAGTAGAGTTGCTACTAGAGTAAGGGCTGCTAGTGCTGTACGGCAACTCAGCGTCAGTGCGAGTGACCTTGAACGTGGTAAATCTCCCTCACAGCCACCCACCACCCTCACCCACCCTACACCGCCACGACAGGGAATCCTGGACGCCTTCGCGTGGACGTAAGGGTCTGATTTTGTCCCACAACATTTAGATTTTGATGACAGTTCCTCAGGAGTACAGCCTGCCTTCACTCTTGACGATGATCGTACTGGATCTACAGGAATGGTTCGACGACTATGAACAGATTGCTGTTGAAAAATGCTGTCATAGCGAGTATGAAGATGATCAGCGACGTGTTTGAAGGAGGAATCGACATCACGATAACGTAGACAGTGCAGATGACACTCGGGTGGTAGCTGAGTGTCATCTGCACAATTGCAACAGATCAGAAAGTATTAGGATTTGAGAATAAAATACTGAGAAGGATGCTTGGGGTAAAGTGGCAAGACAGAGTTACAAATGAAAGAGTAAGGGATATTACGAGAGTGGAACCAGTTGCTAAATATGTGAGACTGTCTCGCTGGAAATGGCTGGGGCACATGTATACAAAAGAAGGCAGTTTAATACAGGATGTGCCAGAATGGACTGCTAGAGGGAGAAGAGGCAGAGGCAGGCAGAGGGAAACCTGATTGAGGACAATGAAAAGAGAAGCAGGAGAGGAGTGTTGGTTGGACCTGAAGGAGATGGAGAGAGACAAATATTGGTGTAGAGAGTACATCGAGGCCCTATGCATCCCGTAAGGTGCCACAGGAAATGATTAATTGATTGGCTGTCGAACACTTATATCCTGCCTTCCTCGCAGATCAATCTGCACATCTTCCATATCCATTCTATCACTAACTCTTTCCCAGATTTCAACATTTCACCACACAGTTCATCAGTTCCTGGGACATTTTCCATTTTGACTTGCTTCATTCCTTCTAATACTTCCTCTCTGATTATCCCTTTTTTCCTGCTCTCCATTCCCCAACCACTTACAACTGAGCTACTTTAATTCTTTACGCTCAACAGTTCTCCTATCTGTTCTCTTCATCTGTTAACTTTGTCACTTTTCTTTACCAACATTCTGCCATTTTTACCTTTTCATCACTTTGCTGCTTCCCATATCACCCTGTTTTGTCGTCCTGACCTCTTTCGAAAACAGTTTCTTACATTCTTCCCATTGTACACTCATATTTCCAAAATCCTCATCCACTCTTCATACTCTCTCTGATTATTATTATTATTATTTTTTATTATTATTTTATTATTATTATTATTACTATTATTATTATTATTATTATTATTATTATTATTATTATTGTCATTATTCATTTTAATATTATGAAAAGGAAGAGTCAGACAATTCATCAACTGTGCCTTATAGTCGGTCTAAGGTCGAATTTTTGTCCCTGAACTATGATTTTGACTTCCAATAAATTATTTTAAAAATAAAGGCGATTCTTTATTTCTGGAACATGAACCTTTTACCAAGTTTCGTCCACATTATACTAAAATTGATAATGTTGACCTTGCCTTGTGACTTGGGTTTTTATTTTTGTTCTCAAAAAGGAATCATATTGACCCTGGGTGTCTTTGTCCGTGTGTGCTCAAAATTGAATCACTTCATTTTCTCCCGAACCTTAATACTCTTAACAAGTTTGATGGAAATTGGAGCAGAGCTATGTGAGTTGAAGTGGCCCAGATCTATGACCTATGGTCTTTTTCAAACAGCAGCAACAAACGATCATACATGTTGGACAGTAAATGTCTTAGCAAGAAAAGACGGTAATCAGTTGTTCCATTTAAAAGTTGGGCCGCTCTAAGAATAAGAGTAGATGTCTGTAAATGCAAATCACATCTGTGTTTGAAAGATAAAAAAAAAAAGAATATGATTTGGTAAGGTTCATGGACATGTTGGCGCCATTGCTAGATATAAAGTTTACCGAAAAAAAAATATAGTAAAGTTCTCTGGGTTACGTTTAGTTGTGACCCCTCCACGACCTCGCCGATGATGGCACAAATGCTTGAGTAGATTTGGAGCAAGATTTACAACACCCGCTGTCAAATTATAAGCTTTGTAGATAGATATAACAGGCGAAAGTGTTTTGTGTATCTGGCCTCAGGTCAGCAATTTCTAGATGACAAGGAAAGTATCTCATTTTCTTTATGATCAAACCCACGTGTGCGTTAGCGAGGAACGGGTATCATGTCGCTAGGAGAGAGAGAGAGAGAGAGAGAGAGAGAGAGAGAGAGAGAAACATAACTCAAGCAGCTTTGGTCCAACTTGGACATAACTTACTGGAAGTGCTAAGCGTATAGCCGAGGGGTTGTCTCACTGTTTATCAGGTAATGCATCAACAAGTGGTGACAGGCACAACAAACCTCACCAGACAGCAGTTATTTATTTTCGAGCGTTTTCAGTTATAGCCCTCTGAAAATCTGTGATCTTGCGTTTGACCTTCCAAGGTCACTTAAGGTCGAAGGTCACGGTGACAAATGAAAGCCCATGTGAGACTTCCCATATTTTGATACTAGTAAATATCTCTCTTCAACCAGTTTCGAGTTATAGCCCCCCCGAATATCCGTGACCTTGAGTTTGATTTTTCAAGGTCAATTAAGGTCAAAGGTCATGGTACTAATCAAAAGCCCATATGGGAGTTGTGTATGATGATGATAGTAAATATCTCTATCTTCAACCGGTCTCAAGTTATAGCCCCCTGAAAATCTGTGACCCTGATTTTGACCTTTCACGATCATTCGATTATTAGGACTCCATATTATAATTACAAATCATAATAGATAGATAGATAAATAGATAGATAGACAGCTCTATGCGAGCCTGGGAATGGGAAATGATCTTGCAAGTTACACTGAGGAAAAGCTGACGACAGATTATGCAGTAGCCAGTAAGGAGATGATGCAGTTAGTTGTCATCAATTCACCGGTGAACAAAGCCTTGTTGACCATACACACACATACACACATACTCACACACAGGCTTCTAGAACTTTCCAATCACAAGGAACACACGTGATACGTCTCCTGTTTCACCAGAATTTAGGAAAGAGAAGTCAGAAGGAAACTAGCCATAGAACAGACAGGTCGCAGGGAGAAGGGCTTAGCAACTTGAGAGAGAGACAGAGAGAGCGAGACAGAGAGATAGCTAGCGGGACTCTACTTTATACTTCGCTCTGTGTGAGAGACTTGTTAATATTTCCAAGACAAATAAAAATAGTCCCATACTATTCTTTACCTCTCCTGTCACTACATGACAAATGGGAAAGAAGATTATCTACTCACAAAGCTACTCAAGTATAACAACCGCTCGTCCACAAGTCTAATATATATATAACTCCACTACAAGTAACTACAAAGTCTTTTATGACACGATTACCTCCAAAATTTAATCATATTCTTTCGGGTCCAGCGCCCACATATCCTGAAAGTTTCATGAAATTTTATTCAGCCGGTTTTCCGTAATGTTGTTAACAAAGAAAGAAAGAAACAAAGAATCAAACAAATAAACAAACTCGACTAAAAACAATACCTCGCCGGACTCCATCTGGGCGAGGTAAACATTAGAGGTAAAGAACATGGTCAACAAAAATAATTATAAATCGACTTGAACTAAACTTGAAGAAAATGGTCACACAAGGATGAAACAATTACACCCACGCTCGCAAAGTAGGAGCAGCTTTTGTTTTGATCTGTGTGTGTGTGTGTGTGTGTGTGTGTGTGTGTGTGTGTGTGTGTGTGTGTGTGTGTGTGTGTGTGTGTGTGTGTGTGTGTGTGTGTGTGTGTGTGTGTGTGTGTGTGTGTGTGTGTGTGTGTGTGTGTGACCAAATCTCACTTTTTTTTTCCGAGTTAGACCAATCGTGACAAAATAAAATTTTTGTCTTTGAGAACAACAGGTCAAAGACCTAAACCACAGGGCAATGCCACAGTTTGACCCACCAAAATCCACTAACACAGTTTTATCCTTTTTTTTTTTTTTTTTTTCAATCTGGGGGAGGACTGAGGGTCAGGGAAAAACGAAAGTAATCAGTTTTGAGAACAATCAATCAAAGGTCGATGTCAGAGGGTAAGGGCAAAGCTTGATCGGCGAGCCTGGGTGTGAACAAAATAACTGAAACAGTTTCGATCTGATTAAGGCCAAAATTGGCTGATGCGATAGGGATCACCCGAGCAGTGTTTTAGAAAATTAGGTCAAATTTCAAGGTTACATGGCAAGGTCAGTTTAGAGTTTTTCTCCATTTTACACCAAACTTGGCTGAAAGGTTTATCGCAAGACAGGGGAGAATCTGATTGTGAAGAAAATAAAGTCAAGGTCACAGAGAAAGGTCAAATGACAGGGTCACGGGGCAAGGTCAACTCAAAATAGTTTTAATATGATATGAACCAAATTTGGTAGAAGGGCTAAAGATCATGCAAGAAGGAAGATATTCAGTGTTTAGAACAATCAACCAAAGGTCAAGGTCACAGAGCAAGGTCCAAGTTCGACCTGTATGTCTCTGTGTAAACAAAATAACTCAAAAGTTTTTATCTGCTTTCTAACAGACTTGACGAAGGGGTTGAGAATCACCCATGGGGTTACTATTATTTTTTAGAATAATAGAGAAAAGGTCAAGATCACATGGCAAGGTCAACTTAAGCAATTTTTGTCCGATTTATACCAAACTTCGTCGATGGGTTCAGATTAAGGCAAGGATAAGGAGATATAATTTTGAGAATAATCAGTCAAAGATCAACGTCATAGGGAAAGGTTAGGGGTCAGAGTCACTGGGCAAAGTCCACTCAAACAGGTTTGATATGATCTGAACCAAATTTAATGAAATGATTAAGGGTTAGGCAAGAATGGAGTAATTTGATTTTGAGTGTGACTAGTAGAAGGTTAGAGTCACAGGGCAAAGTCATTATATTTGGCTTTAAGACCAGCTGGTGGGCACAGGTGTTGCATTTGCTGAGAAATCCTTCTTGTCTGCTTCTGGAAAAAAAAAATGAGCAAAAGACAAGGTTACAGGGCAAGTTCAAAGGCTTAGTTGTATGAGGGAAACTATTTATTTTCACCAGACTTACTGGGGAGATTTAGGGTCAGCCAAAACTTAGTGGTTTAGTTCTGAGAATGTCAAAGATCAAGACCACAGAACAAGGAAAATTCAATTGGACCGAACTTCGTGCAAGACTTGGGGTTCAAACAAGAAAGAAGTACTTCGATTTTTAAAATAATCAGTCGAAAGTCAAGGTCACAAGTCAAAGTCAAAGTTTTGCTTCTCAGACCCATCGTGGGGCGTGGCTGTGGCTCTCCCTGAGTTTTTTTTTTTTTTTTCTTTTTGTGTCCGACTCTGGGCATATGCTTCACAGTCTGCTCCCAACGCCCAGTAGTCCCCCTGCTTATCATACACCTCTACATTTCACAGTCTTTACTTATTTCATACCTTAAAAGAAGGCGATTTTCTATCTTACATTCTTTGAAGGTTCTCTGATCGTCATTCCCATGACCAGGTGACGTCAGTATTTGGTAACATTATTTTCTTTATTGACTCAACGGTACGCGGGATGTTGTCTTTAGATCGGTTATATCTGTCTGTCTGTTCGCAAAATTATGGATAAATATCAGACTGAATAGCTCCAGATTTGGAATAATGACTGAGGACAATCAGAGGAAAATGTGAGTAAATCTGGGGGGGAGGAAATGGTCGAAGGTCACAGTCAGGGTTGTGAAAAAATGAAAACAGATTTGATGAAATTCACAAATTTGGAATAATAATTAAATTTTGAGCAAAAAAAGGTCAAAGGTCAAAATCTTAAGATAATTCGACCATATGGTCAATAGTTTCAGTATCGGACATTTAGGGAGTCGGTGTTTTACTCTTAGTTCTCTTTTTTGTTATTCTTGCGATTTTCAGCCGATTGTACTCAAAGTGATCCGGGCTTTAAGAAGTGAAAGGGTTAGAAAAAAGCTGCATCTAATTCTGCCAGTTCGAAAATCTGTCATAAGCAGAGTAATAATCGCCTGGTGGCAGCGTGAATAAAGTGAAAAAATATCTGCTGAAAAGAACTGGGCTGGGACAAGGAGAGGACGGCAGGCTCTAGAAGGTAATCATTAAATGAATATAAAAAATTCTGTGAACTATATGAAATAGGAGTTCAGAAGTACATTCCACAGCACAAAGAAGCAGAAAAGAAAAAAAAGAAATGGTTCAATACAAAATGTAAAAAATCTAAAGAAAAAATTGATTTGTTGTGGAATAGATACAGAAGACACAATAGTGAAAGGGCATATAACAACTATAAACAGGCAAGAAAAGATTATACAAGCATAAGGAGGGAATTTGAGGAGGATATCATAAATAAAAGTAGTGATCAACCGAAGCTATTTTACAGCTACATCAGAAGCAAAACCAAAGTAAAAGATAAAGTACAATCCATTACGGATGAGGGAATCACCTATACATTATCTGTCTATGTATAGCCCGACGCCCTAATCCCGCAAAGGGTGGCCGCAGACAAAACGCCTCCAAGTCGCTCTGTCACCCACCATTTGACTACCCTCCCCCCAACTCACCCCCCCTCCCTCATATACCTCTCAACTCCATCCCTTCACCTCATCCTTGGTCTACCCCTCCCTCTCCCTACCTTCACCTCACCTACGTACACCCTCTTAGTCAGTCTTTCATTCTCCATTCTCTCCACATGTCCAAACCACCTCAGTGTATTTCTCCTAATCTTCTCAACCACATCCACATCCACCCCACAACGTTCCTTCACTTCTTCATTCGTCAACCTGTCCTTCCATGTCACTCCACATGTTCCTCTCAAGTAACTCATTTCCACAGCTCTCACTCTTGACTTGTTCTCCTCTTGCAAGGTCCACGCCTCACTTCCATACGTCAGGGTAGGGATCACAATACTATCATGCAGTGACTTCTTAACTTCCATACTCACCTCCCTATTTCTCATCACTGCTTTCAGTGAACCAACAACCTTCCTTCCCTGCTGTACCCTTTCACGCACTTCATCCCCCAAAGTTCCATCCATACTCATCACACTACCCAAGTACTTGACTACACTCACACTCTCCATATCCTCACCATCCAACCTCACTGTACATTCTGTGGCTTCATTCCTCTCAATAACCATTACTTTTGTTTACATTAACTTTCAGCTTCCTCCTCCTACACACTGTCCTAAATTCATTCACCAAACCTTGCAACTCCCATTCATCTTCACTCAACAATACTGTATCATCAGCAAACAGCAACACCGGAATCTTCCAAATCTCACCCTCATTCATTAGAGCCACCCCCACATCCACTGCCCTACCCTGCACCTCCTTTACAACCCCATCCATGTATATATTAAACAGCCATGGAGACATCACACAACCCTGTTTCAGTCCCACATTGAGATAAAAGAACTCACTCAGCTTACCATCCACGCGCACCGCAGCCCTAGCTCCTTCGTACATACTCTTCACAGCATTCAGCAATTTCCTATCCACTCCATATATTCTTAATACCTTTCACATACCTTGCCTATCTATTCTGTCATAAGCTTTCTCCAAGTTCATGAAGGCAGCATACACTTTCTTTTCCTTCTCTAGATACTTCTCCACTAAACATCTTAGAACAAATATCTGATCTACACACACTTTTCCCTTCCTAAATCCCCCTTGTTCTTCTCCAACTACCTTCTCTGTCATATGCCTAACCCCATCAATGAGTATTCTACCATATATTTTACCAGTCACACTAAGAAGGCAAATACCCCTATGGTTACCACATACTTCTCTCTCCCCTTTTCCTTTATATAAGGGAACAATTATATCTGATTTCCAGTCCTCTGGAACCCTTCCCTCTTCCCAAGCCAATCTACACAACTTCCATATCCACTCAACAACAATCTCACCCCCATACCTCAGCATTTCACCACACACTTCATCTTTTCCTGGGGCCTTTCCTAACTTGATCTTCTTCATTGCTTCCACTACTTCCGTCTTACTAATCTCTTCCTCCCTCCTCTCGTCTCTTCTTCTCCCAGCCATTCCCCAACCACTTATACTCGCACTGCTGTCACTCTCTCCATTCAACAAATCCTCAAAGTGCTCCTTCCATCTCCTCAATTTCTCTCTCTTCTTCACCAACAATCTATTATTCCTATCTTTCACTCCCCTACTATATCCCCTTTCACACTGCCTTACTTTCTTTACCTTCTTCCAAAACAATTTCTTACTCTCTCTCCATTTCACACTCAGATTCCTCCCAAACTCTTCTTCCACTTTCTTCTTACTCTCCTTCACCAGTCTCTTCACCTCCCTTCTCTTAGTTACATATACCTCTCTCTTCTCTCTCTCATCATCTCCCCTACTTCTACTCGCTAATCATTCACTATATGCCTTCTTCTTTTGTTCCACAGCTCGTCTCACCTCATCATTCCACCATGCTATCCCTTGCACACCCTTGCATCTCCTCCTCACTCCACAAGCCACCTCACATGCTGCTCCTATCTCTTCCGTAAATATCTTACATACGTCTTCCACCCCTTCCATCTGTTCTAGCTCATACCTTCCCAATCTTTCTTCCACTATGCTCTTATACTCTGCCATTTTCTCACTATCTTGCAAATTCTCCACTCTTCTCACAGGAGCTGTTTCCTCCTGTCTTCCCCTTCGTCTCCTCAACCATTTTCTTTGCAGCTTTACCTTGGCCATCACTAAGTGATGGTCCGAGACTCCATTCCCCCACCCTCTCCACACTCTTGCATCCAACACTTGTCTTGTCATTCGCTCATCCACACACACATAGTCTATCATTGCCTTTCTTTCAACAAGTTCACCATCCATCCTCTTCATTACTTTCCATGTATACCGGTGGATCATCTTATGTCGAAAGTAGGTGTTGGCTATTGCCAACCCCTTAACAGCACAGATGTCCACCAAAGCACTACCATTCCCATCTACGTCAGCTGGCACACCCCACTGACCATCCACTCGTACATTCCCAACTTTGCCATTCATGCCTCCAATCAAAAGCACTCTCTCGTTCCTCTCAAATTTGTCCATACATGCTTCTACTCTCGCCCAAAACTCATCTTTCGCTCTTGTCACTCGGTTCTCTGGTGGAGCATACACACATACAATCGCCCACGCTTGTATACCTACTTTCATCCTCACCCATACAATCCTTTGCACCCACTGTTCCATACTCTCTTATATTGTCCTTCCACTTCTTGCTTATCATCAGACATACTCCCTTTCTTGCCCTCTCATTCTCATTAACACCTATACACAAGAGAAGGATATTTGTGAAGCACTAAACAAGAATTTCCGGTCAGTTTTTACAGAAGAAAAAAATTTGAGAGGGATTATGTGGAACATGCATGCCCACACATACTACCAGGTATACAAATATCAGAAAAAGAACTACGGGAGGAGTTAAGTAAATTAGACAAAGGAAAAGCAAATGGTCCTCATGAAATTTCATGTTGGGTGCTACATGAATGTGCAGAGGAGTTAAGTAAATCATTATCTTTAATTTTCAAGAAATCCTTGAGACAAGGTAAACTACCTGATATTTGGAAGAAAGCAAACATTTGTCTGAGAAATTACCAATATGCCAGGAATCAAACCCGGGACTCTCAGGTGAGAGCCAGGCAGCATACCACTACACCACGACCAGGTAAAAGTTAACTCACGTTGTCACAATCTTGTAACCAACGTCCCTCTGCCCCTGCTGTGGGCCTGAAGAGGGTGAGTTAACCCCCTGGCACTCGCTCAAGTATATGCTTTTAATTTATTCCAAGCACTTCCGGCAAGTCAGAATGAAGAGAGAAACCTGTATTTTACACAGGAAAAATCATCTGAGAAATTACCAATATGCCGGGAATCGAACCCGGGACTCTCAGGTGAGAGCCAGGCAGCGTACCACTACACCACGAACAGGTAAAAAGTACCATTATGTTGTCACACTCTTGTGACCAACGTCCCTCCGCCCCCACTGTGGGCCCGAGTGCCAGGGGATTAACTTACCCTCTTCAGGCCCACAGTGAGGGGGGAGGGACGATGGTTACAAGATTGTGACAACGTGAGCAAACTTTTACCTGGTTGTGGTGTAGTGGTATGCTACCTGGCTCTCACCTAAGAGTCCCGGGTTCGATTCCCGGCATATTGGTAATTTCTCAGATGATTTTTCCTGTGCAGAATACAGGTTTCTCTCTTCAAAGTAAACATTGTTCCCTTATTCAAGAAAGGGAATAGACAAAATCCACTCAACTACCGACCAGTATCACTAACCATTGTTGTAGGCAAGGTATTGGGAAAGCTTATAAGAAAAGCTTGGGTAAATCCTCTAGAAGAACACAATATGATAACAGAAAGACAGTCTGGTTTCAGAAAAGGAAAATCATGTGTTACTAATCTGTTGACCTATTATGACAGAGTAAGAGACACATTACAGAAAAAAGAAGGATGGGTGGACAATACCTATTTAGATTTCAAGAAAGCATTTGACAGAGTACCACACGAAAGACTTTTATGGAAACTATACCATCAAGGAGGAATCCGAGACAAACTGTATTGTTGGATGCAAGTTTTTCTCAAAAAAAGAGAAATGAGAACAGTACTAAGGGGAAATTACTCATCATGGAGAGAAGTGACTATGGTCATACCATTCTAAAGTGGCGGGTTGGGTGGAGCACGAACCTCTGTACAGTGTTGCCACGTTTTCCGTACTCGCGATGCCTCTCTCTCTCTCTCTCTCTCTCTCTCTCTCTCTCTCTCTCCTGGGGAGATGTGCATCACCCTAGGGAATTTTGTTTCTTTTATGTCTTATAAACTTGTGCTTTCATTTCTTTATTTTGTTTTTTATTATATTATTGTTTTACGTATGGCGCCAGATGACCTCGGTGTTACGGCGCCTTTTCATTCAATCATTCTCGCCCTCCTTCCTTCCCTCCCTTCATCTTTCCCTCAGCTTGACAATGCACTCAACACTGCCCCTTGCCTGCCTTCTCTCTCTCTCTCCTTGGGGAGATGTGCATCACCCTTGGGAATTTTGTTTCTTTTATGAGTGACAAACTTGTGCTTTCAAGTCTCTATTTTGTTTTTATTATATCTAATTATGTTTAAAAATATTATTGTTTTACATATGGCGCCAGATGACCTCGTTGTTGTGGCGCCATGATTTGTTTTCATTCAATCACTCTCCCTTCTTCGTTCCCTCCCTTCCTTCATCTCTCACTAAGCTGCACTCAACACTGTCCCTGATCTGCCTTCCCCCCCCCCCGCTCTCTCTCTTTCTCTCGTCTGTGGTATTTTAGGTTACATTTTGGTTATTTTCTTTTACGTTATAATGTACATATTGTAAATCTGACTTTATTTCCACACCACCCAGGAGGTTAAAGTCTTGGCGTGTTTTTTTAAAGAGGTGTCCCCAAACAGGCCTATTCCTCTATCCCTCACAGATGACCAGGTCGGACTTGGTGTGTGTGAGTGTTGCCGCTCACGAGGGTTTAATGTATATATTTTTTTTACTAAGAAACTGGCATACTTTTGCTTATATTCCTGCACATTATCTTTCATTATTTTTTCATAGCAGACTTCCACATGGCTCAGTGCTGGCACCAATCATGTTTTTAGTGTATATTAATGATATAGACAGTAACACTGGAAATGAAAGCTATCTAAATATGTTTGCTGATGAAGCAAAAATACAAAGGAGAATTACTAACACAAACTCTTGTAAAGAACTATAAGAAGAATTAATTAAACTTGATGAATCAAGCAATACATGGCAAATGGAATTCAATGTGAACAAGTGTCATATAATCAAGTTTGGTAAAAGTGGCAAAAGAGCTGATTGGGATTATAAGTTTGGAAGTAAAACCCTACACACATCAGAAACGGAGAAGGACCTAGGTGTGATTATCAATAACAGACTATCTCCGGCTGACCACATTAGTGAGAAGGTATGGAACATGTATACACTGCTTGCAAATATGAGAACAGAGTTCACATACATAAATGAAGACATGCCAAAAGAGATAACATCATTCATCAGACCAACCCTGGAGTATGCATCAGTAATCTGAAGTCCTCATCTCAAAAAACACATAGACAAGTTTGAAAAAGTACAAAGGACCGCTACAAGATGGGTACCAAGCTTAAGGGATGTAAGCTACGAAGAAAGACTAGAAAAACTGAATCTACCAACACTATAGGAGAGAAGGAAAAGAGGTGACATGATAATGCTATATAAATGCATGTCAGAGAAGGAGAAAATAGACATAAATGATTACATAACCTATGGGGATCTATCAGCAAGAGGACACTGCAAAAAACTGCATAAAAAGATAGGCGATAAGGACATAAGGAAATTTAGTTTCCCAAATAGAGCAACTGATCAGTGCAATGCACTGTCGAATGAAACAGTGTGTGCCAAAACAATTCACAAATTTAAGGATATGTACGATAAAAATGGCTTAAGACTCGGGACAGTACGAGCTTGACTCATTCCTGTAAAGATACAATTAGGTAAGAACGATTAGGTAAGAACACACACACACACACACACACACACACACACACACACACACACACACACACACACACACACACACACACACACACACACACACTCGGCAAAAGCGATCATGAAGTACTAAATTACAACTTCAGGATAGAATATGACATAGTTAACAGCAATGAAAGTTACAAAAAGAACCTAAACTATAAAAAGGGAAATTATCATGACCTAAAAAAGTCTTTCTTAGAAGTTGATTGGGAAAATGAGCTTAGAGGACAAGATTTAAATGCTGTATATAAAAAAGTCTGTGAATTTTATGAAATAGGAGTCCAGAAGTACATCCCACAGCACAAAGAAGCAGATAAGAAAATACAGAAATGGTTCAATACAGAATGTAAAAAATCAAAAGAAAGAAGAGATTTGTTGTGGAATAGTTACAGAAGACACAATAGTGAAAGGGCATATAATAATTACAAACAGGCAAGAAACGATTATACAAGAATAAGGAGGGAAGCCCAAAAACAGTTTGAGGAGGATATAATAAATAAAAGTAGTGATCAACCAAAGCTGTTTTACAGCTACATCAGAAGCAAAACCAAAGTAAAAGATATAATACAATCCATTACGGACGAGGGAATCACTTATACGCAAGAGAAAGATATTTGTGAAGCACTAAATAAGAATTTCCAATTAGTTTTTACAAAAGAAAAAAATTTTAAGAGGGACTATGTGGAACATGCCTGTCCACACATACTACCAGATATACAAATAGCAGAAAAAGTAATACAGGAGGAGTTAAGTAAATTAGACAGAGGAAAAGCAAGTGGTCCTGATGAAATTTCATGTTGGGTACTACGAGAATGTGCAAAGGGGTTAAGTAAACCATTATTTTTAATTTTCAAGAAATCCTTGAGTCAAGGTAAACTACCTGATATTTGGAAGAAAGCAAATATTGTCCCCTTATTCAAGAAAGGAAATAGACAAAATCCACTCAACTACCGACCAGTACCACTGACCAGTGTTGTAAGCAAGGTATTAGAAAAGCTTATAAGAAAAGCTTGGGTGAATCATCTAGAAGAACACAGTATGATAACAGAAAGACAGTTTGGTTTCAGAAAAGGAAAATCATGTGTTACTAATCTGTTGAGCTACTATGACAGAGTAACAAACACAATACAGGAAAGAGAAGGATGGGTGGACAGTATCTATTTACCTTTCAAGAAAGCTTTTGACACAGTACCACACCAAAGACTTTTATGGAATTCGAGACAAACTGTTTTGTTGGATGCAAGATTTTCTCATAAAAAGAGAAATGAAAACAGTACTAAGAGGAAACTACTCATCATGGAAATAAGTGACTAGTGGAGTACCACAGGGTTCAGTGCTGGCACCAATCATGTTTTTAGTGTATATAAATGATATAAACAGTAACACTGGAAATGAGAGCTATCTGAATATGTTTGCAGATGATACAAAAATACAAAGGAGAATTACTAACACAGACTCTTGTAAAGAGCTACTAGAAGAAATAAATAAACTTCATGAATGGAGTAATACATGGCAAATGGAATTCAATGTGGACAAGTGTCATGTAATCACGTTTGGTAAAAGTGGAAAAAGACCTGATTGGGATTATAAGTTAGGAAATAAAACCCTATACGCATCAGAAAGAGAGAAGGACCTAGGTGTGATTATCAATAACAGACTATCTCTGGCTGACCACATCAGCGAGAAGGTACGGAACATGTATACGCTGCTTGCAAATATGAGAATAGCATTCACATACATAAATGAGGACATTCTAAGAAGGATAATAACATCATTCATTAGACCAACCCTGGAATATGCATCAGTAGTCTGGAGTCCTCATCTCAAAAAACACATAGACAAGATTGAAAAATTTCAAAGGGCCGCTACAAGATGGATACCAAGATTAAGGGACCTAAGCTACGAAGAAGGACTAAATAAACTGAATCTACCAACACTACAGGAGAGTAGGAAAAGAGGTGATATGATAATGCTATATAAGTGCATATCAGGGAAGGAGAAAATAGACATATATGATTACTTAACATATGGAGAAGCATCAGCAAGAGGACACTGCAAAAAACTGCATAAGAAGAGAGGTGATAAAGACGTAATGAAGTTCAGTTTCCCAAACAGAGCAATTGATCAATGGAATGCACTACCGAATGAAATAGTGTGTGCCAAAACAATTCACAAATTTAAGGATATGTACGATAAATGTGGTTTAAGACACGGGGCAGTACGAGCTTGACTCATTCCTGTAAAGATACAATTCGGTAAGAACAATTAGGTAAGAACACACACACACACACACACACACACACACACACACACACACACACACACACACACACACACACACACACACACACATACGGAATAGTTCGAGCTTGATTCATCCCTGTAAGATACAATTAGGTAAGAACAAAGGGCCGCTACAAGATGGGCACCAAGGTTAAGGGATCAAAGCTATGAAGAAAGACTCGAAAATTAAATCAACCAACATTACAGGCGAGAAGGAAAAGAAGAGACATGACTGTGTTATAAAGAGCATCACAGGAAAAGAGAAAATATACATGAGTACATAACCTATGGGGAAACAACATCAATAGGACACTGCAGAAAACTGTACAAACAGAGGGGTGATAAAGACGTAAGGAAATTCAGTTTCCTAATTAGAGCAATTGATCAGTGGAATGCACTACCGAATGAAATAGTCTGTGCCAAAACTGTTCATAAATTTAAAGACACGTATGATAATAATGGTCCAAAACGCGGGACAGTACGAGCTGACTCATTCCTGTAAAGATACAATTAGGTAAACACACTCACACACACACACACACGCACACACGCACACACACACACACACACACACACACACACACACATGCTTTTACTCTAATGAGAGGATGGGTGCACAATTCCAACACCCGCTCTCCCTTCACCAGCGCCGGTGTAACAATAATGATGATAGTTATCCTGACGCTAATATAAAAAATGACAAGAAGAGAGGCAAGGGTGTAAGTATACACAAATTAGAGAGAATGAAATGGGTTCGGAAAGAAGCTTGATTATCTCCGCCAACGAAGTTAGGATAAGATGCTTTCACTGCTGTTTATCTGTTTTTCCACAAGATATCTAAAAAAGCCATTGATGGATTTCAGAAATGTTTTGTGAATATGTGGATCACTGGCAAAGGAAAAGTTGGTTAAACATTGGTGGAGATCTGAGTTTAAGTCCTGGTTCAGGACTTTGTGTGTGTGTGTGTGTGTGTGTGTGTGTGTGTGTGTGTGTGTGTGTGTGTGTGTGTGTGTGTGTGTGTGTGTGTGTGTGTGTGTGTGTGTGCTCACAGAGTATCTCAAAAAGTCACTGACAGATTTCTATGAAATTTGATGGACCTGTAGGTCATGGGCCAAAGATGAGTTGAATAAATGTTGATAATGATCTGACTTCGAGTACCGGTTCAAAACTGATTTTTTATTTGTTTGTCCACAGGATATCTTTAAAAGTCACTGATGGATTTCACTGAAAATTTTTGGATATGTAGATTGTGAGCCAGGGAAGCATTGATTAAATTTTGATGATAATGTGAGTTGTCTTATATAGAAGTTGGCGGAGGTATGCGCTTTCTGATTGTTGTCTACTTGTTCGTTATGTTTTGGAAAGAGAATGATACAGGAGCGTGTCAATGACACAACAGCTAAGGGTGAATAATGATTTGATCATATTATCGCAGCATGTAGGCAAACCAAGAAATGCATGGCGGAATGAAAAGTGAAAAGGACGTTCAGAATGAAAATATGAAGATTGAATGAATTACAATGTTCAGAACGAAAAAATGTTCATAATGAAAGAACAGAGAAGTTAAGCAGCAGCAGATGAATATGAGTTATCGAAAGTTTTGACAATGAACTGGGAACAAATGAACTTAGAGCTTGTATAACACTATGTAACAAAGAATTTGTTTGTTGGTCTTGTTAGACTCAATTTTCCACGCTGATTCCAATGACGTATATTTTGTTTGGTTATCTATAGGTTTTTGTCAATATCTGGCAATTGTTTTTTTCCAGTCTTGTTACCGCGTGCTGATATGATGGCTGACGTATCGCTTACCAAACACACGCACACACACGCACCATCTGGGTCCATGCAGATGTCGCTGATATGGCCATTACTGCGTCATGCTACGCAGATCGAGAAAGTGAATTCAGTGAGCTAGTCTCACGTTGCTAGTTTGGCACGTCGCTAGTTTGGCATGTCGACGTGTGTTTGAACTGTTCCTAAAGGTGTTTCTATTGATGAGAATGACCAATAGACGTTCTTGCAAGCTGTCGACAGATACATTTTGTTATGCACGTGAAGAATATATTGAACCAAAGATGCTCAAACACAATATTCACCTTAGTACCAAATTTGCTCTTGCATACAAAGCATGTTTTGGCATGGCAATGGGCAATCAAGATAAAGATTGGGCTCTGCACCACACTTGTGGCAGCTGTCACACTGTGCTTGAAGCTTGGTTAGGAGAAGCGAGAAAGACGATGCCTTTCACAGTTCTGAGAGAGTGGTGAGAGCCTTTGAATCACCACGACAATTGTTACTTTTGCATGGTTGACATAAGTGGTGCGAAGAGCGTTCAGGGCAGAAAGAACATAGTATTTTTTTTTTTTTTAAATAACGGAAGAAGGAAAAACAAATGAGTAGAAAAAAAATAATCCATACACCAGATTTCTGGTGTCCTCCATTCATTAAATACCTGTATGTTGAATTTTGGAGGGAAACAACTCTGAGGAACTGAGTTCCAAAGAGTTGCAGTTTGGGGAATGACAGAATTCTGATAGGCAATAGGTCTGCAATATGGCTGAGTGACATTCCAGTCATGAGCACTGCCAGATGCCCTTGTAGCACGAGGGAGGGCATGGAGAGGTGGCACAGTGAATGCAACTTCATCTGAGCATTTGCCAAAAAAATACCTGTAAAATAATGCAAGGGAGACTACCTTCCTTCTTACTTGTAGGGGAGGTAGTTTATTTGTAATAGCAGGGTTATTAATAATTCCAGCAGCTTTGTTCTGAATTGTGTCTGGTTGCTTTAATGCAACCTCTCCACATCTACTCCACAAGGGTGAGCAATATTCAAGCTGAGAGTGTACGTGACTCTTATAAATTATAGCTAACTGTTCATCAGTGAAGAAGTTATGGACTCTACAATAATCCAGGTTTCTTTTAGGCGGTTTTAGCAAGTGATCTGACATGAGAGGTCCAATTCAGGTCATTGTTAGGTGAGACACCGAGAATTTAAATACTTTCTGAGATGGGAATATTGGTAGCATTGAAGGTCATATATGAATCTGGCAATATCTGTCTGTTGGTGTATTGTATATGTATTTGGTTTTGCTAGCATTAAATGAGACAAGGTTCTGTTGTTCCCATTCATTGATCGTAGATAAGTCTTGATTTATGGAGATGGCTGTACTGAGTTGAGAATTAGAGATATTAGAGTTGGAAATGGGTGTTTGTGTCTGAATGAACTGTGAAGTGTTGAGTCATCTGCATATGAATGGATGGGATTGTGGGTGACAGATAGGAGATCATTAATATGAACCAGGAACAGGGTTGGCGCCAGAACTCATCCCTGTGGCATGTGAGCGTTGAGTGGAAATTGGAATATACATAATCAACTTTTACTCTTATTTTCCTGTCACTGAGCTATGAGGAAAGTAGGGAACAAAAGACGTTAGTCCATAGCAAGGGAGTTTGGACAGCAGGGAACGGTGCCATATTCTGTCGAAAGCTTTAGAAATATCAAAGGCTACTGCATGAGTTTCTCCATGTAGGTCGATTGATTGATGAATGGTATGAGTCAGGAGATTGAGTATGTCAATGGTGGATCTTTCGTGGCGAAAACCATACTGTCTATCACTAACTAAGTTGTTGGATTCAAGATGTTTACCTATGTGCTTATTAATTAAAATACTTTGCCAGAAGATGTGACAGCTATTTGTCTGTAATCAGAGGGGTCAGAGGAACAATTTTTTTTTTTTTTTTTTGGATTTGGGTGGATATTGGCTTCTTTCCACAAATTAGGGAATGAAGAAATACGTATGCATACAGTAGTGTGAATAATTTGGCTAGAACAGAGGCAAGTTCTGGGGAACACTGTTTCAGAACAATTGAAGGAATTCCGTCTGGTCCTGGAGCTTTGTTGGTAGGTGAACTGTCTAGGATGGATTTTATGTGTCTTGTCTTAATTTTAAGTGAAACAATTTCGGGAGAGTCAAGTTCTAGTACTGGGACATGCTGGCTGACTTCCTGTATGGTAGAGTTTGTGGCATATGAACTGGAAAAGATATCTGCTTTCCCACGTGGGTCATTTGTAATGTTGCCATCTGAAGATTTTAGTGGGGGAATGGATGATGTCTTGTAAAGTTATTATTTAACCCTTTAACCGCGGGTATTGTTTTGGTCTGACTGTCCTCTCCCGCGGGGGTTTCAGCCAAATGAAAACAAACCTTTAAACCTTAATAACTCTGCACAGAATAAAGCTAGAGAAAAAAATAAGGTACCATTAGAAAGTACTAACCTTCAGCTTTCCATTGATGTAGGTTTCATGACTTTGTTGACTTTCACAGGACGGGCAGAGCCGTTAGAAGTGAGGGATGTAAAATCACTATTTTACGTCCCACACACCAGTACCAAATGCCAACCACTCTCTCCTAATAGTAATATAAACATATATGAACACTGTACATACGATAAACACCCACTCTGTGTTCACTGAGGTAGGTAAAAGGCACTTCACTGCGGCTGCGCACGCTCTTCACTGCGGCTGCGCCTCACTTCACTGCGGCGTCACCCGCTCACTGACGTTTCAGGCGATCTTTTCATTATTTCTAACTTCTAATATTATTTTACATATAATCTGGGCAATATACATTATATTTACACTGCACTTATTACTATATTGCGTCACTGTCGCATCACAGAATTACACAAGTGCCGCAGAATTATACAAGTGCCGCAGATTCTTTTATTACAATATCACTTATTATACTGGCCAATATTTACATTTTTTTCTAGGCAAAATATCCCTTATTACTACATTATCCATTATACAATTATTGGTAAAGCACGTCACTGTTGCATCACTGTATATCACTGTCACTTTCAGTATTTACTCAGAGAGTGGTACTCGGCAAAGCACGGAGTTACACCTAGAGCGACTTGGCATTCCAGGCACTGATGTGTGCTCATTTTTCTCGTCCGAGGCCTCCGTGTGGTGTTATGACATACTCTGCAGCGGCCCTGTGACAACCTGCCGCCTGCTGTAAGAGGCAATTTCACAAGCTGGTGCCGGCTCATGTAATTGCGGCACTCAAGACGGTCAGGTTGTGTGTCAGAGTGTCGCCTCGGGATCAATGCCGTCACCTGACCAAATCGTGCAAGCAGCTGCTGCACGACAGTCTTGGAAAACTGTCTCATGATGGTTGCCTTATGCCCCCGACTTGTGTCTTGTAGAGAATGAAGGCATTGAGCATGCACATATCGAGCATGTGCAGGCAAGCCTTCCTGTACCATCGGGTGTTTCTCCTGAGACAGTTGATTTCGCCAATCATCATATCAGACTTATCAACAAGTCTCATGTTGACATTGTAATCAATGACGGCATCAGGCTTCATGATTGGCTCTCCCGTCCTGTAGCTGACCTTCCCAGTTCTCTGCAATTCCCCCTTGTAGATGGTGCTGATCATATTCACGACCTTCTTGTCATGCCACCTGATCGCCAGAAGCTTGTCTGACTTCTTCAGGTGCACATCTCCCTTGGATGATGATGATGCTTCGGGGAAACTTGGTCACTCTTTCCTATAGCTCTGTACAGTGCCAACAGTGCCAATGCCGTGTTCAGCCAGGTATTTGGAGAGTTTCGGTGCTGTGTAGTAATTGTCTGTGTACAGCACATGATTACCACCAAAATACCTCTCCATCAGCACTTTTACAACGGAGCCAGAGAAGCCAAGGGGGTCTTTCCTGTTCACGTCCATTGTGCTAGCAGAGTAGATGACAAAATCCAGGATATACCCCATCTCACAGTCACACAGCACAAAGAACTTTATCCCAAAGCAGTGGCGTTTGCTGGGGATGTACTGCATGAATTTGAGACGTCCTCTGAACAATACCAGGGATTCGTCTATGACGACTTTCTGCATAGGCCGGAAAAATCGCATAAATCGATCCCTAATCCTGTTGAGAAAATCCCTCACTTTCCACAAAGGGTCAGTTTGGGACGGGTTTGCATTGTCAGCGAAGTGCAGGTATCCTAGCAGCTGTCGGAACCGATCCCGTGACATATACTTCCCGAATATTGGGATAGTAGTAATGTCATCCACGAGCCAGTACTCCTCCAACTCATGTCTCTTTATATGGGGCATCAAAAACATTAGTGCAAAGAACACATACAGCTCTCTGATCCCGACAGGCAACCACGACACTTGCTTTGGTGAGCCAATAGGTCCCAGCCCTTCTGCTGCACACTGAGCTGCATACCTATTGGTCTCATCGCTGACATGCTGCACGATTTCGTCATCCATGAAGGCCAGGAAGTAGTCCACAAAGTCATCTCCTGCGTTGCATGGAAAGGCAGGCTGTATTCCAGCATTTGTCATATCAAATGGCGGATTGTGTGGCTGAAAATCTGCACCGTCAGACCAAACAAATGCATCAACCTTCCCTGTGCTTGGTTCAGTGGAAGTGGCAGATCGCATTGCACTCGTTTCCCCGTGAGAAGGAGCTGAGGTGGAGGCAATGGGTGAGGCAATGGGTGAGGCAGGAGGTGAGGCAGGAGGCGAGCGGGAGGGGGGTGAGTGCGGGGGCGGTGAGTGGGGGGGTGGCGAGGGCGAGGGAGCTGAGCGGGGGGCAGGCGGGGGGGTTACTGACCTGGTGTGTGGTGAAACTTGACCCTTTCTTCCCCGCTTATCACCTCGCTTATCACCTCGCTTATCGCCCAGCTTTGGCCTTCAACTGCCACGCATCCCCTTTGTTCTAGGCCGGCCTGCCCTGCCTGCACGGCCTGCACGGCCTGCCTTCCCTCGCTTTGCAGGCTCTGGGAATTCGTATTCCTCAGATGATGTAGACTGAGGAGAGGGCACGGCAGAAGATGATGATGATGTGAGGGCAATAGGGCTAGGGGAACGGGAAAGTGATGGGAAATGCTTACTAGGGCCTGGTGTAGGAGACGTAAGTCTGCGCTTCACTCCCTTCCCACGTGCAATACCAGTTTTCCCCATAGGCGCCTTCCCTTTCCCAAAGTAAGTTGGGGGTGGTTGGGGGGAAACAACACGATCACTTTCATCACTGTCACTATCAATGGAAAAGGGTTCACCACCAATCACTGCCAAATCGTCACTACTTGCTGTAAGTGTGTCACTTTCACTGCCACAATCAAGAGTATTACTTACAGTTTTGTCCAGCTCTGTTCTAATTTCTGGAGTGCTCAACCCCTTCTGCCTCGCTGTCGGCAGTTCCTTCACCGGTGTAGAGGTAGAAGGCACACTAGCACTAATCACTTTCGAGGAGGAAGCGAGCGACGATGAGTCAGGACGGAGCGCCATTCTCACGCACAGAGCTGGACAGATACTGACTGATGCGGGTCAGGGCAGGGGTGGGGGGGGCCCCCCCCTCGGGGTTGGAGGAGGGAGGTGTGGGATGGCTGGCGTGAAAGAACTCGACAGCTACTCTTGCGTGAGACAATTTGCACGCAGGAAAAACGCGCATTGTTCAAAATATTCACGATCATTCCAGAATGACACCCGCGGTTTGGTCCAGTTTTGTCAATGTCATTCTGGAATGACACCCGTGGTTAAAGGGTTAAAGAATTGAGAATTGACCAGAATATTCTATTATCATTAGGGTTGTTAAGAAGTTTTGATGCTTGATTTCGATGAAAATTTGAATTAGCAAGATATACTACAGCTTTTGCATAGTTTCTAGCAATTTGAAATTGAGAGGGTGATTCAGATGTTTTTTATTTTAAGTAAGGGTTATATGGTAATGACTTTTGGGCTGTTGCTCTAGCACAGGTGCTGTCAAACCGTTTTGGAGTGTTCGATCTTTTAGCGAACTGCTAATTTGGTATGAATACAGTTAATCCATACCAGCTAGTATTAAGCTGCAAATGTGCAACTGGGTAGAATTGGCATCACTAGAGAAGAAAGACTGCCATGGAATGTCAGCAAGATAATTTCTAAATCCATCCCAGTTTGCCCTGTCAAAGTGCCATTGGGTCACCCTGACAGGCTGAGAGTGAGGAGGTTTGGGGGGCTAACTAATGTGGCTTTGATGAGATTGTGGTCAGAGGATCCAAGTGGTGAGAGTACCTCTATCCTGTATTGCTCTGGATTATTTGTCAGGAATAGATCCAAGAGATGGGCATTATGGTCAGGGTCATCTGGTATTCTGGTTGGTTGCTTTACCAGCTGCGTGAGATTAAATGATTCTGCAACACTCACACTCTAGACCAGCATGGTCAGTCCTGGCAGAATGCAATAGCCATTCAACATTACGTATGTTAAAGTCACCCAAAATGGTAATTTCAGTGCTGAGGGCAAGGTTCAGGCTACTCAACTGTGTGGATATGGAGTCAAATACACTGGGTTCTATAGAAGCATGGGGGGAACGATAGATTACACAGATTTATTTGGTAATATTTGGACAATTTGCCTTCTTTGACCTCTCTGGTGCCTCACAACGATGAGTTGGTGATTCCTATCCCTCCTGCAGACATGGAAGTTGTCTCTGATCATGAGGACATCGTCGATGACGGAGAGGAAAGTGATGATGAATCGTTTATTGGAGAATGTTCCGGAGACACTCAACACTTTCCCAGTCAGCAAGAACTGGAGGACTTGGTCCGAGATTTAGGACTCACCAAGTCCAATGCTGAGCTGCTGGCATCACGTCTAAGTGAATGGAACTTGTTGGATCCCAGTTGCAAGTTGAGTTATAGGAATCGCCACAGCAAGTTTGCATCCTTCTTCAAATTTTGTGAAGAAACCTCGTTGCATTATTGTTTTGATGTTAGGGGTTTGTTCCAAGCCATGGGAGTGGATTACAAGGCCTCAGAATGGTGACTCTTCATAGACAGTTCCATGAAGAGCCTAAAAACTGTACTTTTGCATAATGGCAACGAATTCCCATCAATTCCAGTTGCACATTCTGTGGAAGGGAAAGAAGGCTATGAAAATGTGAAGATTTGTCTGACAAAGATCAAGTACTCAGAATACAGCTGGGAGCGGGGATTTCAAAATGATTTCATTCCTACTTGGAATGCAAGGCGGTTATACAAAGTACTCATGTTTTTTATGCTTGTGGGACAGCTGGAGTGATGCAGAACATTTCGTAAGGAAAGACTGGCTTCTCAGAGAGTCTCACACCAGACTCGTGCAACGTTCTGAGAGTTCCATGGATCTCCAGAGAGAGAGTATTGTTACTGCCGCTAGATATAAAACTTGGTCTTCTGAAACAATTCATGAAAGCCGTTGACAAGGATGGTGATGCATTTCTGCCTATCCGATCAATGTTTCCCAAGTTAAGCGTGGCAAAGATGACGGCTGGCATATTCACCAGACTGCAGGTTTGAAGAATGCTTGCAAGCCGTGAACTCCAGGCTAAAATGACCGATTATAAAAAGCACCAGTGGAATGCTTTCAGAGGGGTTGTGAAAAGTTTTCTTATCAACCAGAGGAGACCAGATTCTGCACAGCTCGTCGATGACCTGATCAGCACATTCCACCGACTTGGATGCAGAATGTCAATCAGATTGCACTATCTACATTCCCTGATTTCTCCTAAAGTAACTTGGGTGCATTCAGCTAGGAACATGGCGAACGGTACCACCAAGACATTCTGCTGATGGAAACCAGAATCAGGGCAGGTGGAACGAGGCGATGATGGGCGATTACTGTACGTTTGGGGACTGTTGCGTGATTGTCATCACAGCTACAGAATAAAGTCAAGATCAGAAGTGCATTTCTAGATACAATGTGCCATGCATTCCTTGTGTTGTTCCTGTTTGCTCATATTCGAGTTATATTCATAATATACTCTTGGAAATGTATGAATTCTTTGACATTCTTATCATTCTCGAAATGGTAACAAGTTGCAGTTCCTGTGTAACAATTATGTAACGACAAACGATTGCATTATGTTACATTTGCTACAATTATGTAACTACAAACAATATGTAACAATTATGTAACGACAAACGATTGCATTATGTTATACTCGCTACAATTATGTAACTACAAACAATATGTAACAATTATGTAACGACAAACGATTGCATTATGTTACATTTGCTACAATTAGGTAACTACAAACAATATGTAACAATTATGTAACGACAAACGATTGCATTATGTTACACTTGCTACAATTATGTAACTACAAACAATATGTAACAATAATGTAACACTTGCGTTAACAAGATGAAATTTTTATGTAACTTTAACTACAATTATAAGGCCAACACAATTATGTAACCGTTGCATTAACAAAATGTAACTACAATTATAAGGCCCACACAAACATGTAACAGTTGCATTAACAAAATGTAACTACAGTTATAAAGCCAACACAATTATGCATTACTACAATGTTTCTACAATATTATGTAACAGTTCATACTAAGTTACAATTATGTATTACTACAGTGTTACTACAATGTAACAATTACAATACAATTCTGTAACAATTCATACAACGTTACAATTATGCATTACACCAATGTTACTTCAATATTATGTAACAATTCATACAATGTTACAATTATGTATTACCACAATGTTACTACACGTGTCATTGTACAATACATATGTTGTTGTATAATTCTTGTACCTCTAGATTTACACAAAAACAAGTAGCATATTCAGAATCTACGCATTGACACTGATCAGAAACAGCGTAAAAATCAGAATAAAGAAAAAACTGCTTTCAATTTGTTACACAGTATCATCATTATCATCATCCCTCCTCATTTTTTTCCATCTGCGGGTGGGATGAGGTAAGTCCCAGATGAAAAGGAAAGAATATGATAGTGGAAGTGCTAATCAACAGCATGCCCAAAGACATGAGCCGCACATCCAGTCATTCACATTCAGGCCCTTGGAATTTTAGCTCAGCTTCGAAAAAACACCTTGTCACACAGACTTTCACAATTATCTGTCAGACAGAGTCATTTTAACGACTGTCAAGTCAAAAAATAGTTGCCAGACCCTTCCCGTGCACTTTTCCATACAAAACCCATCCTAACTGATGGATAATGTGAAGTAGGTAAGTGTGGATGGCTATGCTTATGAGGTGGAGTCATGACACTATTGCTTGCGTACTGAACTAATGTGCGTGGTTCATTTATCTGGGCATCCTTTTTCCACTTCTTCGCCTATCAGGCTCTCTTGGTCTCTCTATCCTGCATCACCATCATTGGGTAGGAGAGGCATTGAGGATACTCCTCTGGTCCTCTATCATATTTCCAAATGTTTGCCCTTCCATCCAACATTGTTTTTTCCATAATGTTAACAGACAGACAGGCAGAAAGACGGAGAGAGAAACAAGGGGAGACAGGCACATAAACTCGATGGAGGTATTAATAGACAATAAGTGGATGCATCCTTGCAAAGGAGAGATATAAAATGGATAGAAAGAAACATTATGAACAGTAATAATCATGAATCGGAGTGAGCATTGGTGAATAATGAGAAAAAGAAGGCACACTCAGGAACAAAAAGGAGCACTCACATAGTGCAACAACCATACCTAAAGTGCGTCCACACTTGCCCTCGAACAGATGCTGGCAACACTGCTACCAACATGTTGGATTACATAACGGCAACAATTATTGGACAATTGTTCACCAAAATGTCAGCAAAATTTTTCCTAAGCTTCATATTGTTAGCTTGTTGACAGATTGTTCGTGAGTGGTTTGTTTGACTTGTGGCCAACCATGTTTGAGAGCAAGTGTGGACGCACCCTTAGAGTCCATCTAAAGCCAACCTTTGGCCTCTCACTGTGCCTTTAAACTTTGAACAAGTGTTCTCAGAATCGAATTATTTCATTTTTGCCTGCCCCTCAGGAGTTTCACCTAGTTTGCTCCATATTTACAGTGTATAAGATGACCTTGCCCTGTGACCTTCACCTTTTATTTATTGTTTTTCAAAAAAAGCACCCTATCTTTGGGTGATTTTAACCCACCACATTCTGTCAACATATGGGTAAGTCAGAACTTTTTTTTCACGCTGAGACCTGTCGACTTACCACTATGTTTTGCAATGGCTAGGTCTGTCATTTGCACATTTTTTAAGTTTTGCAGGTGAATTTTGGTAGGCATAAGTGAATGCAAGAGTTTTAGGTGGTCTGAGTCTGGTAAATGTTGATGGTGGAGATTGGAATCTGAAGCAGCTGCTGTTTGCAGATGATACTGCACTGGTGACTGATTCAGAGGAGAGATTGAGACAGTTGGTAGAGGAGTTTGGAAGGGTGTGTGAAAGGAGGATTTTGAAAGTAAATGAGAATAAGAGTAAAGTGATGAAGTGTACGAGGTTGATAGATGGTAGGGGGATGAATATAGTTTTGAATGGTGAGTTGCTTGAGGAGGTAGATTGTTTTAAATATCTAGGGTCACATGTTGCTGTGGATGGAAGAATAGATGCAGAAGTGAAGTTTAGAATAAATGAAGTAGGAAAGGTGCTGGGAGGAATGAAAAAAGTGCTTAAATGTCGTTCGCTTAGAATGGATGTAAAGAGAAGGCTGTATGAGGGTGTTGTGGTACCGACTGCATTATATGGGGCTGAAACATGGAATATGGGTGTAGCAGAGAGGAAAAGTTTGAATGTAATGGAGATGAGGTGTCTGAGGAGTATGTGTGGAGTGACGCGTATGGATCGGGTGCGAAATGATGAAGTGCGAAGGAGAACTGGAGTTGTTCAGGAGATGGCTGGTAGAGTTGAGCAGAGGGTGTTGCGATGGTTTGGGCATATGGAGAGAATGGATAATGAGCGATTGGTGAAAAAGATAACTAGATCTGATGTGAGAGGTGTAAGGCTGAGAGGAAGACCACGAATAGGATGGATGGATAGTGTGAAGAGAGCGCTGGATGCGAGAGGGATGTCTGTCGAGCAAGGAAGAGTGACTGTGCGTGACAGAAATAAATGGAGAGAAATTGTGAATAAATAAGTGATGACGCAGCCCTGAGGGGATATTCTCCCGCATTTGGTCTGATCAGCTAGTCAGGTCAGGTGCGGGTAAGGGGATGGGTATGTTATGATGTGGCAGGGGTAAACCAGCTCTGCTGTCGGGCCCTGCTGCGGATGTCACTGATTGCATTGCGCAGTTGACCCTTGTGCGGTGTGGTGCGGTGAGGATCTGTCCGTTCTCCCCTTTGGGGCTAAGATGTGAATGAATGTGTTTAAATGGATGAGTAAATGGAGAGTGTGTCGTCCTGTCTCGGCTACCTCCCTTTCCTTGGGGGAAGCAGCCTAGGTATATAGAATAGAATAGAATAAGTGAGAGACCTTCCTCTACTCCCTGCCAGGTGGGGACACTCCCCGACCCTTAGTGACCCTCATGTGTCATTGTCTTGGTCACTCACCTGTTAGCAGTAACCCAGTCAAGACATGGCATGCCGCAGTCACTCCGACAACGAAATTCAAGCCACCCTTGATGCCTTTGCAGGCGACAGCGATTCCCCAGTCAATGACGATGTGGAGGGCAAGGATTACGTGGCACCGAAGGAAGAAACAAGCAACAGTGATGAGGAGGTAGCATCGTCAAGGACGATGCGGTATGTAACGTACCACAGGACTAGGGAAGGCCTGCCTAGACCCCAAACACGTGAGCACACCTTTCTCCAGCCTGTGGACGAAGGGGTCTGATGAGGACGAGGATGAAGACGGAGTAGTAGGTCGGGATGTTCCCTCGTGGTTGGGAAAGGAGAGGATTTTGCTGCGGGGAGCTGAAGGGGCAGCGAAAAGAAAGATAAGGTAGGGAACAATTGCTTTATCTAGGGAAGGCGCGAGTGGTGGGGCAGGCACGAGTGAAAGGGAGTGTGGTGGTGGTGGCGGGGAGCCAACTACCGGACGAGCACGTGGCGCACCTGGGGAGTGAGCAGGTGAGGAGCAGCTGCTCCCCAGCACCTCTTTCACGCCACAAACTTCCCGTGCTTCCTCCCCACAGCCTCATGATATAGGGAAAGGAGGGAAAGGGAAGTGAAAGGAGAAGGGAAAAGGGAGAAAGAAGAGCATGAGTGGGGAAGTGCACTGCTCTCCACCTTCCCAACCTCCCCCACCACCCTCTCTTCCCAACCCAGACAAAGGCGATGATGGAGATGAGGCTGGAGATGGCGGTGTGTTGTGGGACTTTGAAGATGGGAGTAATTTCACTCCCATCATTCACTGGTTCACAGAGGAGTGGCGGTCTGGCTGTACCTCAACTGGCCTCCATGCAGGCTCCACCAGGGTGGATTTCTTCCACCAATACTTTAGCAAGGAGTTTTTGGAGCAGATAGTGGAACAAACCAACACGTTCGCTAGCAGCCAGAGCCACCAAAGCGAGTGTGAAGTACAACAGGCAGGCACTCCCAACAATATGACTACCCAGTCACCACAGGTGAGATGTTCATCTTTTCTTCCCTGGTTCTCTTGATGGGTATTGTGAGGAAATAAATTCCAGCATATTGGCCTACAGACCCTATAATAAACACACCGTTCTTTGGGAAGGTAATGGGTCGGAATAGATTTCAGCAAATTCTAAGCCGCCTCCACTTTTACGATGCTGACGACCCTGCTAATGCTAATAAAACTGATTGAATGAGGAGAATAAGTATGGTTTTTGATCACCTGCGGGATAAGTTCCACTTATCCTTCTATCTATACAGAGACCTGGTCATAGATGAGAGTTTCTTGTTGTGGAGAGGCAATAATTCTTTTCGGCAGTACATACCCAGCAAGCGACACCATTTTGGGCTCAAGATCTTTGTCATCTCTGACAGTAAGACTGGTTATGTGCAAGACATAGTCTTGTACACTGACATAAAGACAGACATAACAGTGGATCAGAGTATTGGACTCTCGGGGGGAGGTCGTGGTGAAAACCACGATTAAGGAGTACCTTCATCTTGGTTATGTCTTATACCTTGACAACTGGTACACTAGCCCCCTTATCGCTCTGTACCTCCACCCTCACGACATCGGAGTCTGTGGCACAGTCAAGAAAACCGTTGGCATATCATCAAGGTTGGAAGGAAACTCGACAAGAATGAGGTGTTAGTTTTCAAGGCTAATAACGCCCTCACCACCGTATGGAACCACAACAGGGAAGGTTTCCTCCTGTCGACAGTACACCACCCCTTGATGTACCGCACTGGCTCCATGGATTACCGCAGCAAGAGGAGGCTCCACGTCTGGAAATTGGAGTCAGTAATTGACTACAGTGTCAACATGAAGCAGGTTGATCAGTATGACTCCTTGATTTCCAGTTAAAATATGTTGAAGTGGTACAAGAAGCTATTTTTCGACCTGATGGACATCATGGCCCTCAAAGCCCACTACCTCCACACCTTGACTACGGGTGCCTCAGAAACCTTTGAGAGGTTTGCGAGAGAGCTGTCCCGGGAAATCATCATCAAATATGCAGAGGACAAGCCCCACCATCGCCACTGTTCCGCCACTGCCGGCCAGACTCCTCTATGCCTCACCGGACATCACTTCCCCAGCATCATCCCTCCTCAACCAAACCATCCTAGATCCCAGTGCTGCTGTCACGTATGCAGTCACACGAAAGTAAGACCAACCACTCAGAGAAAAGACACTAGGTATGATTGTGTTGAATGCAACATTGGATTGTGTGTGGAGCCCTGTTTCTGGGAATACCACACCTTAGTATATTTCTGATACTGTGTGTGCTTGCGATATATAAGCTAACTATAGTAGTAAGATCTGTAAAAATATGTGATAACAGTTGTATAAGGTGGAAACTGGTATCATGTTTGTGGGAAAATATTATGCAAGTTGAAAAATAGAATGTAAGTTGAAACACTGGTCACAGTGAGTCACTGGTGCAAGAAATTGGTGATTTTTATGTGTTTAGTGAGTGAAACAATGCTTATATCGCCTATATTAGTGTATAAAAACCAAAATACTCTTGTATTACATATAAATTCGTACCAAATGAACAAATATCTACCTATTCTGAGTGGCTTGGAATAGTTACCCCTACAATAGAAAACGTGAGAGCAGCAGCGTGGCTCCAGAGAAGACGTCACCAGGTGTGGGGAGGGTCACCTGTACAGCACACTTCTAAGCTCAGGTGAGCACTTTTTTTTTTTTTTTTTTGGTATTTCCCAATGTTTCTCATAAAAAGCGGAGGTTTGAGCAAGAAAAAAAAAAAATCAAAATCTGCCGGGATTGGGGGGGGGGGGGCATCGGTGAAAATTCAGCTAGGACACGTCGGGTTAAGCCGTTCAACCAAGTTTGTTCCAAAAAGAGTTAAAAGTATTTGAGTTAATGATCCAATACTTTGATTTTTGTACTCTGAACTTTACGTTTGATTGATTGTTCTCAAAACTTATTCATTTCATCCTTTCTTTGACTTCACCCTCCATGCCTATTCAATAAAAATTGTATAAAAAATGCTTTAGCTGACTTTGCTCTCTGATGACCTTTTTTGACCAAAAATTTAATCTTTTCTTACTATGGATTCCAGAGGCAGTGGAACAGTGTTTTTCGGCAATAACTTTTTATCAATGTGTTGGATTACGATGTTATTTTACCAGGGTATGTTTCAGACCCTGACCTAACTGGTGTCAGTATGGTTTATTACCAAATGTGGAGATTTAAAGCACATATAAGAGGAAAATAAGCATGCGAGGCAACTGTTTTACCCATTGATGGAGCAAGGCCAGCGGGGAAATGCCCCGCCCCCTCACGCATATCGTGAAGTCATTTAGACGTTGTCCATATAGACACCGCCCCCTAATCATCGTATGGGTGAAATATGGAAAGGGTGGGTGTCTGCTTCGGTAGACTGAAAATGTTGCCAATATTTGCAAAATAATCCTGGTATTTTCGTATAGGCCTATAAGGAAATTATCCATTTTTAATGCAGGGATGTGAATTATTGTAATGTTATCATCATATATGGAAATACCATCCACTTGAGGTGTACAACTCCCTATATCCCCTGACTGAAGTACACTTCCAACATTACAAATGTGTAAGTGATGAAACTTGTCATACTGTACATAAGTAACATGATAGCCTTACACTGCACACATGACATGTTGCCTGTTATCGTCACAGTGGAATATATAGTTCAGCGGAGAGTAAGGAGACACCTGTTCAATAAGGTTACCTGAATATGAACTGTCAAGAAAAGTCAGTGTTTACGTGGTTACTTCGCCCAGGGGCTGGATACTCAAAAATTTACAATGGTTGTATTTTACAAATGTGTGTTCGCATCCTTGTATTTTTGGTGCTGCTATGGCGTTTCATTCTCACTCCGAAGCAATGCATTATTTCCATATATTGATTCATTTTCTGTTCGAGTCAGTGTGACTTATAACCAAGGCCATGAATGACCTTTTCGGACAGAGTCCTGCCTTACTAATATCGTAATATTTGGAGTATCCAGGTGGCCGATGCCTACATAACGTCATAACTATACGTCATGCTAGCCTCGCACAAGCAATGGCTCATTCTGTCACCTCGCATACTTATATTACTCTTATAAGTGTCTTAAGTCTCCACTGTTGGTAATAATCCATACTGACGCCAGGTAGGTCGGGGTCTGAAACATACCCTAGTAAAATATCATTGTAATCCAATGCTTTGATAAAAATTATTGCCGAAAAACACTGTTCCATTCCCTCTGAAACCCATAGTTGGTTAAAATTTGGTTAATTTCCATCCAACAGCCCATCCATAATGTCGATAACAGAGATACTGATATAAAGAAAGATCTAAACAAACGTACTACTGCACTGTAATCCATGGTGCCCATGTTAATGATAATGATAATCATCATCATTGTCATCATCATCATCATCATCATAACATTAACTAGTTACCTATTTACTTTTTCTGCATCCACAATAAGGAAGCTTTGCCATAACTATTTATGGTGCTTATAGTCTTTGTAGTTATGGAAATGCTGCTTTTGTGTTCACTGCATATAAATTTCATATAAGCACAACATAGATATTTGCAAAATTTAAGTAGTTAACTGTATGCCTAACTATAACCATATTCCATTCAGATAATGATAGGGACCACAGCTATATTTCTGTAAAGTTACAGGTTTACAGCTTTTGTGGTTTTCTTTAAAACGTAACAAAGTAAACACTGACCATCCTATATATTACCACTATGCCGGGAATCGAACCCAGGACTCTCAGGTGAGAACCAGGCAGCATACCACTACACCATGACCAGGTAAAAGTTAGTAGACACTGTCACAATCTTGTAACCAATGTCCGTCTGTCCCCACTCTGGGCCTGAAGAGGATAACCCCCTGGCACTCGGGCAAGAAGATGCTTTTAATCTATCCCAAGCATTTATGGCAAGTCAGAAAGAAGAGTTATTTAAGAGGAGCCTGTGGAGTCACATGGAGAAACAGGCTGACGAATGAGGATATAAAGGAGCGTTGTGGTGTGGATGTGATAGGAAGCTTTATGAGGAACACACTGAGGTGGTTTGACCATGTGGAGAGGATGGAGGGTGAAAGACTGACGAAGAGAGTGTATGTGAGTGAGGTGGAGGGGGGAAGAGGGAGAGGGAGGCCGAGGATGAGATGGAGGGATGGGGTGGAGAGGTATATGAGAGAGGGGGGTGTGAGTTGGGAGCAAGGCAGTGAAATGACGGGGGACAAGGCGACGTGGAGGAGATTTGTTTGTGGCCACCCCAAACGGGATTGAGGCGTCTGGCAATAGATAGATAGATAGACAGACAGAAAGAAGAGAGAAACCTGTACTTTACACAGGAATAATCATCCTATATATTACCACTATGCCTGGAACTAAACCCGGGACTCTTAGGTGAGAGCCCGGCAGCATACCACTACTCCACGACCAGATAAAAGTTGTCTCACATTGTCATACATCTTGTAACCAATGTCCTTCGCCCCCACTGTGGGCCTGAAGAGGATGAGATAACCCCCCTGGCACTCGGGCAAGCATATGCTTTTAATCTATCCCAAGCACTTACGGCAAGTAGATTGAAGAAAGAAACCTGTACTTTACACAGGAAAAATCATCCTATATATTACCACTATGCCGTGAATCGAACCCAGGACTCAGGTGAGAGCCAGGTAGCATACCAATACACCACAACCAGGTAAAAGTTATCTCCCATTGTTACAATCTTGTAACTAATGTCCCTCTACCCCCACTGTGGGCCTGAAGAGGATGTTATGCTGCCTGGCTCTCTCCTGAGAGTCCCAGGTTCCATTCCCGGCATAGTGGTAAAATATAGGATGAATTTTCCTATGTAAAGTACAGGTTTCTCTCTTCATTCTGCCTTGCCGTAAGTGCCTGGGATAGATTAAAAGCAGCTACTTGCCTAAGTGGGCCAGGGGGTTATTTCATCCTTTTCAGGCCCACATTGGGGGTAGAGGGACACTGGTTAAAGACTGTGACAATGTCAGTTAAGTTTTACCTGGTCGTGGTGTAGTGATATGCTGCCTGGCTCTCACCTGAGAGTCCCGGGTTCGATTCCTGGCATAGTGGTAATGTATTGGATTATTTTTCCTGTTTCTCTCTTCACTCTGACTTGCTGTAAGCTCTTGGAATAGATTAACCCGCCACATCCCAACCGATTTTTCACCACTGACCCCCCCTCCCCCCAGTCCCGGCAGATTTTTTTTGTTTTTTCTTGGCTAAAACCTCCGCTTTTTATGAAAAACATTGGAAAATGCCCCCCAAAGTGCTCACCTGAGCTTAAAAGTGGTCTAAACAGAAGATTCTTTAAACACCTGGTACCGTGTTCTCTGGAGCTCACTGGGGGTGTAGCATATTCTATAGTGGCGGTAACTATTGTAAACCACTCAGAATAGGTAGATATATATTTGGTACGAATTTATATGTAGTTAACAAATGGTGTCAGCAGTGGGATTGAAAAGTGCTGCAGTGAGTCAAATTATAGAGATGGAGCCTGAAGGTGCACAGACAAGAAGCCAAGCTAGGTAGGAGGATATATCTGTGGCTGCAATTATGAAGTTATTACAAGCACAAATTGAAGGACAGAAAGAACTCAGTAAACAACTACAAGCACAATCTGAAGGACAAAAAGAACTCAGTGAACAACTAGAAGCACAGTGTGAAGAACAGAAAGAGCGATATGAATGGCTTCAAGAGGCATTACAGGAGCAACAGAAGGAGTTGCGACTAAGGATGTAGGGACAGCTTGACACTTCCATGGGGGAATTGAAGGAAGAACAGAAACAGTTCAACGAGGAAGTAAATGTACCAGAAGCCTGAGGGGAGCAATAATGTGACAGAGTGCAGACAGCATGTAGACAACTAGTTGAAGATAATTAATAAGAGAATTGTGATGGAGTGCAGGCAGCATGTATACGACCAGCTGAAGATAATTAATGAGGGAATTGTTATGGAGTGCAGGCAACCGAAAATTAGTGAGAGAATGGAGGCTGTAAAGAAATCTTGCACCGCTGAGCCTGAAGTTAGTGTACAGGGAGCATATGAGAAAAAAAAAAAATGGACAGTGTGTGGTGAACATTGATGCATCTTATGCATCTAAAGGTAGCATTACAGGGCTGAGTAATTAGAATGTAGGAGTTTTAAGTCCCGGACTTAATTATGATGTCCCAGTTTTTAAGCCCCAAACCATTGAAGTGCATGGCTATAATGGAGATCCAATTACAATGAAACCTCTGGAATTTTATGATTGAGTTACTTGCTGATCAGAATGGTTGGGATGGTAGGCAGAGGGCAGTCCAGTTTGCTAATAGCCTGAAGGGTGCTGCAATGGAGATTCTTGGCCAGGTGTCAGTGGAGGAAAGGAACAGTTATCAGTCCCTAGTAGAAGTTCTGCAGTGCAGTCCAAGACCATGTACCAGACTACGGTTTACAAAACAAGATTCCAGACCCATGTATGGGCTTGAGGCAAATCCCTCAAGCAACTCGCTCATGACCTGGAGAGTATGGAACACAAGGCATTCCCTGGAGCAGCACTTAACCTGCTGGCTGTTCTAACGGACCAGTTCTTCGATGGACTTGATAGTGCAGTGTTGAAAGTGCAAGTGAAGTAGGCACAAACAAGGAATATGCAAGAAGCACTAGCCAGGGCGCTAGAAATTGAGTCCTATGTCAGGGCCTGAATGTCCAGTTTGCAGTCAGGTCATGATGCAGAATTCAGGGCAAGAAAGGAGTAGGCATGTGAAATAGAGAAATTTTATGGAAGTTGCTGGCATTGTGCAAAGCCACAACATAAAAAAGAGGACTGCTACAGGTGGAAGAGGGAACAGAAGATCCAAGGAGGTAGCTGGTTCTGTAGAAAGCCAGGACACAAGAAGGAGGATTGTTAGAACTGGAAGAGGGAGCAAAAACAGAACAGTGCAAGGAAATTAAAGGATAGAGCAAAAGGGTGTTGGACCTATAGTAAGGTGGGACATGTCATTTCTGACTGTCTGGAGAAGAGAAAGGAGGATAAGGAGAAGACTGCAGAAGAGAAGAAAAAAGTGGAAGACTAGTAAGGGCTGGTGTTAACAGGTAACAGCTAACAGCTAGCCGGTTTTTCCCAAGAAGCCACACCACTGAGAGAATGCAAAAGAACTGTGATTGACAGTGTGTGAGTAGATGGAAGAATAGACAGCAAGAGGTGTTCCCTGGTGACTGATTCAACCTCAGAGCAGACTTTTGTGAGGCCTGAGTCTGACGTCATCGGTATTTACCCTAAGTCATCAGAACCACTGTGTGGCATAACTGGGCACTGTGCAGAACTAAGGGGACCCTTGGACGTCAGGACTGAAGTGGCAGGGCAATAGGCCAAGCTTCCAGTCTACATGGCCAGCATGGGGGATACCTCAAAGATCAGAACTGTTGCTCAAGTGCAAGCTGAGTGGCTCGTCTGACGGCTGTCTAAAGGTCATGAAGCCTAATGGATGGTGCAGGACGAAGGCTAAAGTGATGGTGGGGAGGACTCTGTTTTTTTTTTTTTTTTTTTTTTTTTGTGAGTAAGAAGGAACCGAAGGCTAGGAGCCTGGAAACAATTCCTTCCATGAAAAAAACAAAGACAATACAAAAGTGAGACAAATTCAAGATCTGTTCACTTCGAGATGCCTGGATACACTGCATTGGAAAGACTGGAGATCATAAAAAGTGGGAAATACAGACAGAGGGAGACAGTTCCAGAGTTGACCTGTTGCATAAATGAAGGACTGGGAGTAACGGTTAACTCTTGCATAAGAGAGTTGGACAGAAGAGGGATGAGAGTTTGTTGCTAGACGGGTGCTACGAGCCCGTCGTATACGTGGAGGAATACATGCAGACAGTTCAGGGTTGCAGTTACCATAGACGTAGCGATAGAAAAGAGATAAAGAGGCAACAGTGCGGCAAAGAGACAGAGGTTGAAGGGAGCCATTAAGAGGAGGAGAGTTAATGAGACAAAAAGCCTTTGACTCCACCCTATTGAGAAGAGCTGTATGTGGGGAGCCTCCCCACACATGAGAGTTGTACTCTACATAGGGGCAAATAAAACCCGTGTATAAAGTCAACAAGTATGCAGGGGTATAGAAGGTACTGTGTTTCCTTAGCACACCTAATCCCTTGGAAGCTGATTTCACAAGAGATGTAATATGATCTTTCCAAGAAAAATCCCGAGTGATTCAAACCCCAAGCATGTTCAAGGATGATGCAGGCTTGAGCTGGATATTATTAAACATTAGTGGGTACTCCTGTGTAAGATTTTGTCAGGTTGATAGGTGTAAAAACTGAGTTTTTGATGATAAGAAACAGGGAAGTGAGAATGGAGTAAAAAAGTTACATGACAGTATTGTGATACCAACTATAACATATGGAAGTGAAGCTTGGACATTGTTGGAAGGACACAAGTCAAGAGTGAGAGCAGTGGAAATGAGTTATTTAAGAGGAGCCTGTGGAGTCACATTGAGAAACAGGCTGGCAAATGAGGATATAAAGGAGCATTGTGGTGTGGATGTGGATGTGATAGGAAGCATTAGGAGGAACACTCTGAGGTGGTTTGGCCATGTGGAGAGAATGGAGGGTGCAAGACTGACAAGGAGAGTGTGAGTGAGGTGCAGGGGGGGAGAGGGAGGGGGAGGCCGAGGATGAGATGGAGGGATGGGATGGAGAGGTATATGAGAGAGGGGGTTGTGAGTTAGAAGCAGGGCAGTGAAATGGCGGGGGACAGGGCGACGTGGAGGCGATTTGCTTGTGGCCATCCCGTATGGGATTGAGGCGTCTGGCAATAGATTGATAGAATTTTACCCCAGTCCGAGATATGAACTAAGGCAGACATTAGGTGTGCCATAGCCTCATCCCTTGTTTGTTGAAGTAACTGCTGAGATGGACATTGCAGGAACCGAATGGAAAGGTGAAGGATGGAATCATCAGCGTACGAGTGGATGGGGTTAGATGTACAGCTTAAAAGATCATTGATGAATAAAGGGACGAGTGCTGGTGATAGGACAGAGTCTGGAGGAACACCGATGTTGATAGATCTAGGAGAAGAACGATGGCAATCTACAAAAGCGACCATAGAACCACCAGAAAGGAAGCTGTAGATGAAGACACAGATAGAAGGATAGAAACCGTAAGAGGGCAGTTTGGAAATTAAAGATTTATGCCAGACTCAATCGAAAGCCTTTGAGATGTCAAGTGCTATGGCAAAGCTTTCACCAAAGTCCCGAAAGGAGGATGGCCAGGAGTCTGAAAGCTAGGCGAGAAGATCGCCAGTGGAGCGTCCTCAACGGAACCCATACTGACGATCAGAAAGAAGGTTGTGATAGGAAAGATGCTTTTGAGACACGGGATGTTAAAGCAACTGGACTATAGTTAAATGGTTGGGAATGGTCACCCTTCTTTGGGACTGGCTGAATGAGAGCAAACTTCCAGCAAAAAGGAAAGGTACAAGTTGATAGACAAAGGCGAAAGAGTTTACCTTGGCATGGTGTTAGCACATAAGCACAGTTCTTGAGGACAATTGGAGGGACTTTATCAGGCCCATAAGCCTTGTTAGAATTGAGGCCAGTGATGGCAGGAAATACATCAGCTGAAGACATTTTAATGTCAGCCATGAGGAAGTCAGAGGGAGGAAGTGATAGAGGAACAGCACCAGAATCGTCTAAGGTTGAACTGGAGGAGAAAGTCTGAGGGAAGAGATCTGTTTTATCAGTAGATGGAATAGCTACAGAACCATCAGAGTAGAAAGGAGGAGGGAAGGATGATGAGGTAAAGTTGTCAGAAAGGTTTTTGGCAAGATGCCAGAAGGAGCAGGAAGAATTTGAGTTGGAGAGTTGAGAGCATTTGGTACAGATGAAATTATTTTTAGCAGAGCGGGGAATAGACTTAGAACGATTCCGGGCAGAAATATAAAAAAGATGTAATTCAGGGGTGGGTTGGCTCTGGTACCTTTTATAGGCCCTCTCCTTGTTCCAGACAGCATTAGAACAAGCGTGATTAAACAAAGGCTTTCTTGCAATAGTCAAAAGATATGAGAAAGGAATGTATGCTTCCATGCTCGAGAGAAAAACCTATGTAATGCGCAAGGCACACTCATATGGCTCCCAGCCATGGAAGCAATAATCATTCCAGGGAAAATCAAAGAAGTACTCCCTGAGGGCCTCCCAGTGCGCAGCTCCACAGTGCCACAGTCGACGTTTCTTTGGGGGGTCCACAGGCCATATCAGAGTGATAGAACAAGTTAAGGTAATAAGGTTGTGATCAGAAGCCCAATGGAGAGGAAAGGATAACAGAATAAGCAGAAGGATTAGTTGTAAGGAAGAGGTCAAGTATGTTGGAGCTCTCTCCAAGGCAGTCAGGAATACAGGTAAGGTGCTGTGCAAGCTGCTCTACGTCATTAACCCCTTAAACGCGGCCGTGAACAGTCAACCCCCCCCCCCCGAGTGGCGGGGTTGTATCTCGGTCTGAGTACCTGTAGGAAAATATTAGCCAAAAATCAGAGATTAACCCTAGAACATTATACTTGGTATGGCAGATAGTACTTACATTCAGCTTTCTCCAGAGACAGGTGCTGAGCCTTCGTGGACTACCCAAGGACTTGTGGAGACTTGCAAAGTTGGATAACCAAATCTTCACTTTCACACCTCCAGCAACCCGGTTTCCCCTCTACCACAGCCTCATTCTGTCACAGTAAACTTTATACTACAACGTAAAGGTAGTTTGGAATCCGGATTTGTACAATAAGCACTGAAAATAAGGCTAAAATTAACGGAGCGTACAGCCAACACGCAGCGCGGCGGCGGTCTTCCCGTCACTCAACAAACATTTCCATTTTCACAGCTAAAAACATGTATACTACATTATTTTCAATCATATTACTTCCCAAAAGATCATCGCGGCGCGCTTTTTATTCCGCCTTACGCCCGTCACTTTATTCTCGTTCCTGTCGGCTGCTTGCACTGACTCGGAAGAGCTAGAACTCGCCATAATGTCACTTTGAAAGCCTGTGGTAAACTGACGCTAAACAGGGGCAAACCGTGCAAAAAAAAGCTAGTGTTACAACTAGGGAAACAAGCGTTTCCTATTAGCATAAACTGCTTGTGAGAGGAGAGCGCAGATTTACAGTTCTGAGCACTCAGAGCGCTGCCACGTATCACAGACAGGCTGGCCAGGCCATGGTGGGGGGGGGGATGGGGGAAAAACGCGATACTTGGCAACAAGAGAGGTCAGTAGTACAAAGGTAAAGTATGCTAATTGTAGCTAAAGGGTGGTGGTACTGATAGACACTACCAGCTGGAGCCTGCTTGCCCGCAATTATTCAAAATTTACTAGAATCGCAAACGCGACGCTTTGCCGTTATGTCCTTTTCGCCGAGCATCGCAAATGCGACGATCCTCGTTTAAGGGGTTAAGGATAGAAAAGATATAGGCTTGTTCACCAGTGGATCAGTGAAAGGAGAGGAGAGCCAAAGGTGGTGGTGAATATTAAAATCTCCTAGAATGGAGATTTCAGAGAAAGGAGAAATGAAGAGAATGTGTTCCATCGTAGAAGTAAGATAATCAAAGAATTTTTCATAGTCAGTAGAATTTTCATTCATTCATTCATTGCCAGACGCCATGTATCCCAGACGGGGTGGCCGATGGCTTAGAGTTAATTGTTTTACAGGGAGGGGCACTAATCCTCTACCAACCCCACTTGACACGTAGGGATGCCAACAGCATCCGATGTTCCCAGGCGGTCACCCATCCAAGTACTAACCAGACCCAACGTTGCTTAACTTCGCTGATCGGACGGGAAGCGGTGTAATCAACGTGGCATGCCAGAATTAGGGGATATATTTAGTCAAAGAATGACAGGAGAGCCGAACCCAGAGAGTAGAGAATTCAGAAGAATCAAGTTCAGGAACATGAGAGCAAGATAAGTCGTTGCATGCATATACTCAACAGCCACCTTTGGCTTTGAAATGAGTATAGAGAAAGTAGGAGGATACAGAAAAGGGTTTGCTGTCAGTTCCCTCAGACAGCTGAGCCTTAGTTAAAATGAGAAGGTGAGATTTAGAAGAGGAGAGGTAGTGTTCGACAGACAGAAAGTTAGGCCCCAGTCACACTGCAGGTACGGCCTATTGCAAACCACCCACGACCTACAAGTCGTGAGTGGTTTTGGTGAGGTTTACGATTGGTCTTCATATGTCTCGGTCTAGCCGCAGGCCACTATGGCAACCAAAAACTCGTCGCGAGGTTTTTCGTGCTGCACGAAAAACCTCCCCGTGACCATTGATGACGTAGCACGGAAGCCACCCAGTGGGCTGCTGGACTGCGTCTGGCCGGCATACAGGCTGCGACTGGTCGGCTACACCTGATTTTTAAGCAGTGGTTGCCATCTAGACGGAGGTCAGTCGCCGCCCGCTCTGTGCGGTGACCTGCTGCACTCCGTCAAGGCAACGACTGGACTGCAGCAGCCGCCGTCCACAAGCCTCCTGTCCGGGGTGGTGGTTGAAGTCCGGCCGCCATCCAGCCAGCGATTGGTCGAGCGACAGGTGGTGGGCTGGACCGAGAATAGCTGCTGGCCAATCCGTGGCCGATGTAGGTCTAGTGGCGGTCCAGAGGTCATGGTCTAAACTGTGACAGGATGCGGACTGGCTTCCGTTTGTCGGCAGCCTGCTGACAACCGGCTGGCCACCCTCGATGTCTTGACCTGTGTGTACCTGGCCATGGTTGCCATTCGGCCGCCCACTGCATGGATGCTGGACGGACACTGGACGACCACCAGTAGCCAATTGGTGGCACGACTGCTCGGAGACCTCCGTGGTCGGGGACTGGTTTTGCGATTTTCAGGTTTGCGACAAGTCGTACCTGCAGTGTGACTGGGGCATTAGAGGAAAGGCCACGAATGTTGTAAAAATGAAGAATAGACAGTGGTTCCAGGCAGCTCTTAGAGTCATCACTGGGAGAGAGGCGGATGGTGGGGGCATTTATGGTCCCTCCCCCGGAACTCCGAGACATTAATATGCTCCATTTTAATTTTTTCATTTTGAAAAGGAAGTGTAGCGTGTACTGTGCACGTAGTTTGGTGTTGACAGTGAGAGAAACATGTATTGGAGAGCATGCTAGCCTACTCTCCGTGTTACTGAAACACTGAAAAAGTTTAGCAAGGGTGGATGATCAGGAATTTGTCCCGAGGGCTGATGAAACAGGAGCTCCATCTCTTCCTGTCATCAGCTTTCCACTCACCTTGGGAGTACTGCCCTGCTCGACTGGTGCTACAGTCTATTCCAGACATGCACAGGCACAGTTCCAGTTGTGGAGGCCTGTTTCTCCCTTGAGACACAGAAGATTGACGAGGAAGATATAGTGGGACTGCCAGGCAGTGGAACCTAAGTGGCATCAGTGGAAGGCCTATAAAAGAAGTGTAGACAGAGAAGATTTGAATCTGTCAGTCCACTTACAAGACCTGTTTTCAAGGAATTGCCAGTGTCTGGATGCCTCACAAGTGCGGCAGTTAAGGCAACTGCTAGTGAAGTATGCTGATGTCTTTTCCACTGGAGACCTCGACCTTGGATGCACAGATCTAGTTGTGCATTGTCTCGATACTGAGGATCACAAGCCAATTAAACAGCCTGCTCAGAGAATGGTGCCAGAATGGTGCCCTCAAAGTCAGGGAGTGACAAATAACTCCAGCAGTCCTTGGGCATCATCAGTTGTTTGGAAGGAAAATGGATGACTCAGTGAGGTGCTATGGATTATCGAGCCCTGAATGAAATGACAGTGAAGGATGCATACCCGTCGCCAAGAATTAATGACACGCTGGATGCTCTGTCAGGTGCCAAGTGGTTCTCCACCCTAAACATGAAAGCAAGATATCACCAGGTCAAGGTCACCAAAAAGGACAAGGAGAAAACAACCTTTTTATATGGGTGAGGTTTATGGCAGTTAAAGTTATGCCATTTGGCCTTTGTAACTCCCCAGCTACTTTTCAGCATCTCATGGATCAAGTACTGTAAGGCCTGCACTGCTAGACAGCTCTTGATGATGTAATCATGTTTGGACAGACTTTTGACCAGGAACTGGAGAGGCTGTTATAGGTGTTCAACAGGATCCCAGCAGCGCACCTCAAGCTGAACCCTAAGAAGTGCTACTTGTTCCAGAAGGAAGTGAAATGCCTGGGACACATTGTAGGAGAGGCAGAATCCATACTGATCTGGAAAGGGTGGCGACTGTGAAAAACTGGCCAGTTCCATCTTGTCTGAGGGAGCTACAGAGTTTCCTGGGCTTGTATACCTACTACCGGTGTTTTGTCAAGGACTTTGCGATGATAACTGCACCTCTGCAAAAGTTGTTTGGAAAGAGACAGTCGTTTACGTGGACTGCAGTGACTCAGAAGGCTGTCAATGAAATCAAGCATGCATTGGCAAGCTCTCCAGTATTGCCATATCCAGATTAGAGTCGGCCATCCATCTTGGACAGTGATGCTAGTGACCATGGTATTAGTGGAGTCCTGTTGCAGAAGACGGATGACAAAGAGTATGTGGTGGCATGTTACAGCTAGAAGCTCTGGCCACAGGAGTGGAATTTCTCTGTGACCCATAAGGAACTCTTGAAGGTGATGAAGAGCCTTGATTTCTTCATCCCTACTTGTATGGGTCCTAATTCATCAGGATGGACTGTGCAGCACTCAAGTGGCTGAAACCATTAAAGAATTCTGAAAGGTAACTGGCATGTTAGCTCGGGAAGCTGGAGCATCACAACAGTGAGGTGCAGCACCATCCTGGGCGGGTACATGATAACGTTGACAGCCTGAGTCATTGACCGTGTGACCCTGTTTGCAAGCAGTGTCATAAGAAAAAACCCTTAGCATGAAATGTAGCCGTACTGCAGTGACAGGACCAGTGTCAGCTGAAGAAGACCTGAAGAGGATAAAGATTTGCAACCAGTGCTAGAGTGGCTGCAGAGGGTACAATGCGACCATCTTGAGAGGAGGTTTCCAAGTTCAGCCCTGCGACTAAGAGCTACTGGAGTCAGTTTGATTTTTGTTTGAACATCAGATTACTGGAATGTCAGTGGGAGATACCCAACGGCCTCTGCCAGCATTGACAACTAGTGGTTCCTAAGAAAATGAGGTCTGAGGTCTTAGAAGAGTCTCATAACCAGATCACTAATGGGCACCTCGTAGTGAAGAAAATGTCAAGTTGGCTGCAACAGAGGTTCTACTGGACTGGCATGTGCCAGGATGTTGTATAGTGGTGTTGGGTCTGTGATGTATGCTGTGCCCAAAAGGGACCCAAGAAATGTGGTTCTGCCCCTCTTCAGCTGTACCAAGTGGGTGCACCAGAGGAAAGAGTCACAGTGGACATTGCTGGACCTCTGCCACTCACCAAAAGAGGAAACCGATATATATGTGTTGCCATGGACTACTTCACAAAATGGCCAGAAGCTTATGCCATCCCCTATCAGAATGCTACAACTGTTGCTCAGGTGTTGGTTGACCAATTATTATGTCGTTTTGGGGTGCCACAAGAGCTACAATCAGACCAGGGTAGAAACTTTGAGTCTGCTGTGTTCCGTGAGTGCTGCCAGCCACTGGGGATCGAGAATACCAGAATGACCTCACTAAGGCTACAGTCAGATGTGGTTGTAGAGAAATTCTGCTAGACCCTGGGCCAAGAACTGGCCAGGTACTGTGTCAAGAGACAGATGAAATTGGGCCAGAAATTCCTTGGCATATTGGTCTCCATCCCACGAGTTTGCTGGCTATACTCGTGCAAAATTGATGCTTGGCCACAAGTCACAATTTCCAGTTGATCTGTTAATGGGAAGACCACCTGGTGAGGAGCTGCCTAATGACACCTCAAACTATGCAAAGCATTATCATGAACGACCGGCTGAGGTACATCACCATGTTAGAGGAGCTCTTCAAGGATGGCAACAAAGTTTAGCTATACAATCCTCAGCAGAAGAATGGACATTCACCGAAGCTGCAGAGCCCATGGGATAGCCCCTACTCTGTGATGGACCGCCTGTCAGACGTAATGTACTGGATTCGGCGAGGCAGGAAGTCTTGCCCACAGGTAGTAAACGTGAATCATCTGTGGCAGTAACATGGGCCAGGACAGTACAGCTGGGACATCTCTGAGGAATCGTGCACCCTCGTAGCCAATGATGTCGAGGAGGACCAAGGAGCTGAAGAAGAAGAGGATGGTGACAGTTTCCCTAGGGAAGAAACGAATCAGAAAGAGGGCCAAATCATTCCAGGAGGAGTGGACTGTGTGGAGGAGCAAGGACGTTGTCAGAAGTGGCATAGGAGAGGACCTGATAAGCGGAAGGACTATTTTCTGTATAATTAAGTGTATAGTTTGGATTAAGGTTTATGTTTGTATATATCGTGTAGTTTTGTCAGGACGACAGAAGGGCTTGGGAGGAAGTAGTGTTAAGAAGTGGGATTGTTATTTACATAGTGCTGGGAAATTCCCGATGATTCTTGCATGTGAAATTGCAAGTCAGAGTTGCCAGTTAAGCAGCAGTTTTGAGTTGAGGTATATGGTAATGTTATCCAATAATTTTTATTCTCTTTTTTCTCTTATGTTTTGTTTAGGTGATTGTTAAATTACATCATTTGATTTCAGTTTGTGTGATAAAACATTTAGAGTGCTATGTAGTGTGAGAAAGCTCTGAACTGTTGTTGCTAGCAGTAGATACCAGAACGTCCTAGAATGTTGGAGAAGCACAGAAAGTTAAAAGATGGGGAAGAGACTAGAGGAGTTTCAGATCCGTTTAGTTTGACTTGTGGCCTTACGAAGTTAGTGCAGTTTTGGTACTTGTGAAAATCAGCGAAAGGTAGCTGGCGAGCATGCAGTGTAAATGCTTGGTAAATGATGACAACAAACGTGAGAAACTTGTGTTATTACGACGCCTGGGGTGATCTGGTGTTGTACACTGAAAGGCTGACAGAACGATTCACTGGGCAACGTCCTTCGTATACTGAGCTACTGCTGTTGGAGCCTGTGGCAGTATGGGGCGTGGATGTTGCATTCATAATAATAATAATAATAATAATAATAATAATTATTATTATTATTATTATTATTATTATTATTATTATTATTATTATTATTGTTATTGTTTAGTGGTGGGTGGTGGCGACCATTATCCACTCACTTGATGTAGTGCTGCCTACTTCTTCCTTAGCATTTATCATTCTTTTTCTGTGTCTGTCCTCCTCACTTCCAGTTTCTCCCATCTTTCCTCTCACTTTATTACTTTTCTTTCCTTTGCAGGTGGCTTTACATTGAGTGATAAGCTAAATGGTTTCCTGTAAGCTAAGAAACCATTTACAACGCTGGGTGGTAACTATACAACCAGACCATACGTGCTCCCTATGTGTCAGCGAGTGGGTTGGTGGAGGGTTAGTGCCCCTCCCCGTAAAACAACTAACTCAAAGTCAAATGGCCACCCCTTACGGGATTATGGCCTCTGGCAATGGATGGATGGATTATTATTATTATTATTATTATTATTATTATTATTATTATTACTACACCCCTTACGGGATTATGGCCTCTGGCAATGGATGGATGGATTATTATTATTATTATTATTATTATTATTATTACTACTACTACTATGTTATTATTATCCATCCACCCATCATCCAATTCTACGTTGCCCCATGAGGAGCGTAGTAGCCCGGGGTTATGCGGTTGGTCCTGACATTGAAGATGAGAGTGACCAGCCTCACTCATTCCTGAGTGGCATTACGTGAGCAATAAATCCCAGCCACCCCTTGGATAGAAATCTTCAACTGCTCAGTCCGATTGCAGCACAATAATTATCTACTAAACCACTAGGCACAAAATTTGGTAATACTGTATGGTTACCACCCAGGGTAGTAAATGGTTTCCTGGTGTACAGGAAACCATTTGGCTTGTTACTCATTGTAAAGTCACCCACAGGCAGAAGGAAGAGGAAAGAATGAAGGAAAGAAAGACAAAAGAGGGAGTGTAAAGTTACCCGTAGGCAGAAGGACGAGGAAAGAATGATGGAAAGAAAGACAGAAGAGGAAAGAAGGCAAGAAGGATGGAGAAGAAAGGGTAGACACCCGCGAGCAGCACTACATCAAGTGAGTGGATGGTGAGCGTCCCCACCTACCAATATTATTATTGTTATAATTACTCTTTAACTTCGTCACATAAATGGCGAAGCTTCTTGTTTTCGTCAGTATCATTAAGCTTGGCCATATAAATGGCAATGCTTCTTGTTATCGTCCCCCCCTCAAGACCAGCCTCACTTGCATTAAGCGGAAAGCAGGGGCCAGTATCTCCAGGCTCAATCAATTGGAGCACCTGGAGCGAGTTGCAGAGGCCTCACTCACCGCAACATGGTATGCAAGAGCAACTATGAGCCCCTCTCTGCCCCACCATGCACACCTAACTATCTCATCGCGCTCCTAAGTCGCCTAAGGATGGGTTACCCCTGCATCTTTCAAATAACAAGGAGGAATCCCGAACCCTGCCCCCACTGTCACCAACTCGAGGAGTGGCCTGTAAATCACCATTTGCTGGACTGCTCTGCCATAGCAGCCCTTCGCCCTGCCCTATGAGGCAGACTTATAAGAAGACGTCCATCTCTGACACAGCTGCCGAGATCGTGGTCCTATACCACACCTCAGCCCTCCTTGATGCTGTATCCTCTTATCCACCCCCCCTCTCGATAGCTATGCCCTCCCCCCCCTCGTGACTCAGCTCGCATTCCACCCTGGCGGGCTGTATCCTCTTATCCCTTCCCGCGATAGCTATGCCCACCCTTCATGACTCAACTCGCATTCCATCCTGGCGGGCTTTATTCTGCCCGTGCCCACGCTGTTGAACACAGATGAACGAATCTTAACGGTTATCGTCAGTATAATAATAATAATATTAATAATAATAATATATATATTTTTTTACATGTCCGACCCTGGGCAAAGGCTTCAGCGCCTATTCCCAAGTCCCAGTAGTCCTCCTTGGGGCCCAGTAGTCCTCTTACATCTCCACATGTCACCACTTCGACGCTAACATCCACGATCCATCATGGTTGGAGTAATTGTAATTGTAGTTTAATTTAAATTTAATTAATTACAGAAATATAGTAATTGTAATAATAATTGTAACTGAAAATAAAACTGAAGCAATTGTAAATCTAATTTAATTAATTGATAAGTTAATTGTGACAATTGTAATTGTGAAAAGGGAGGAGAGTGGCACTGTTAAGGTAACCCTGTACCAAGCTGTCATTATGGGATTAAGATGCCCAGGGATTAACCCACCTAAGCCGCATTTTAACAGTTCTACTGACTTTGTCCCGAACATCTATTTGCTCATGGGACCTGGCGCAGCTCCTTGTCCCCCTTTGATCGGAAATGCTGAGGCCCAGGATCTCGTGGTGGAAGCCGGGTATGGTCCAGAGAAAGGAGGTTTAAACAGTGGAGGCGGCGTCATGTGGGATGAGTGAAGCCTTGACTGGCCATATTGTTGTAGACTTAAGGCGCGTCAGGGCATGTTAGGTCATGGAGGTTTAGATTTCTCTTAGCTGCAGGTCAGAGAGGAGGTACCTTTCCCTCTCTAGGCTGTGTGTGTGTCCGAAAAAAAGCCCTGTCTGTTGTACTGTAAATACCTGTACAGAACATTATCGTGTAATGATGGTTAAATACGTCTCATACACCTTCTGAGCCAGGATCACATTGAACTTTTTTTTGGCAAAATCAGAAGTATGGGAGGATGCAACAATAATCCGTCAGTTCGCCAGTTCACAGCAGCCTATAAGAAGGTAATGCTTTACAATGACACTGAGGAAGTGTCACGAGGAAACTGCTTAGCCTTAGAGGATATACCAGTTTTGACGGCTTCTAGTAATTATCTAAGTGATATAAATGCCGATGTTCCTTCAAGTAGAGTGATTAATACCTCTGTGGACAAAAGCAGACTTCTAGATGATGATGATGAGTGACTTACACAGAGAGATAATTATGATGTATTAGGAATGAAAAATGGTGACATTGTTTTCTCTATGCTATCACCATATTCTGAAAAAAATGTTGCATACATAGCAGGATTTGTATCAATGAAACTTAACAGAACTTTGCAGTGCGCTGTTTACCGAAAACTGTGATAATTCTCATGCACTGATTATTAAGAAAAACAAAGGAAACATGTCATTCCCCTCAAAAGATTCATAGATATATGTTGCTTAAGTGAAAAGATATTCAGAGAAAAGGCATTGCTTGCTAAACAAATACACCCCTATGCAGAGCTTTCAAGGAAAAATTACCACAAAAATTGTAACTTCTGTCTTATCAGAATGCTTAGGCAAATCTGTATTTCCAAGCCTGATAGTACATAGGTCAGACAGTGACCCTTTAAAGAATCATCTTGTGTTGTTAATCAAAGCAGTAACGGAGACATATCTCCAGGTAAGATACAACTATGCTGGTAAACAGTTCACTGCACGACAATCATCTCTTAAAGGTATCAAGAGCAGAACTGCAATGAATAAGCTACTATTATTCAGTGGGTTATAGAGCTGTCAGTGAAGTGTTCATGTTAATGTAGTCATAGCATGCAGTAAATGGATCACAGTAAAGTTATCGTTTCATTTAAACAGCTAAATGAATAATATAAATGAGTTTGGGCAGTATAACTAGTAATAACAGTATGGGGCAGGTAGCTGCCTGGAGCAAGTAAGCCTACAACAATATGGCGGACGCGCCTGCGGCTGGCTTCACCTGACAGCACGGAGAGAGCGTCTCGTGCCGCCTCCACCCTTTAAACCTCCTTGGCCCAGAGCCCTTGCTCCTCCCTAATCCTCAGATTTTACCAGTCACCAATGCCAACGTCACCAGAGAACTCCTACTCAGGTTGCTTGGGAGAGGCTGGACTGAATAAAAAGGCACAGAGAGAGTAGGCTTGACACACTCGTTCACACTCTCTCCTATTCACAAATTCTTCACGGCTCACACACACACTCTCTTCCCATCAGTGAACAATGTTAACAGAGACTGGGAACTGAAGTTTCGTGTCCTTGGTTGTGATAATTCAGAAGGCCGACACACAGCATTTAACACTGCATCTGCCTATGAGGAAGAGACTGTCAGTCTGTTCAGTATTCAAAGGAAAGTAACGAAAGTTGTAGCTTATAATGCATCTTAATGGTGAATGCACTTGACATTTCCTTGCCAAGTTTCTACATAGATCAGGAAGAAGAGGGGGCTGTAAATTCATGTGACCCAACATCAGTGATGAGGATATTTGCTTAGGAGATGTTCTGACTTACCTTCCACAAAGAATGGGATGTTTTGCACATACTCAGCAACTGTGTGTGAGATATGGATTTACTCACACAAATGTAAAAACATCAATACTCTCATCAACGTTTCGGAAAATTGCATCCCTGACCAACTCAATGAGGAAATCAACAGTAGCTACACCATACCTTTGATCTAAAGGGATTGTTCTCCAGACACAAAATGTGACAAGATAGAATTCACAGCAGAAAATGCTGAAATCTGTACTCGTGAACCCTGTAGACGTGAATAATGCAATTGACCTTTTGTTCCAGAGAGAGCAGAGGAGAAAGAAAATCATGCCATTGGAGATTTCTTCCTTAAAGGAGCTTGTGATTGTCCTCGAACCTTTTCACGAGGCCTTGGAATTTGTGGAGGGACAGGAGAAGGTGACCATAACTGCTATTGGACCAGTGATTCAGGGACTTAAACACTCATTGGAGAATCTAATTCATAATACCAAATTACAGTACTGTGAACAACTGGCTAAAGTGCTTTTGGCCTCTGTGAAAAAAAAGACTGGATCAATACTTGGAAATGAGAGATGTTCAAGTGATGGCTTTTTTGGATCCTAGGTTCAAACTGGACTGGCTTTCACTACAAGAGCAGAAGGACCAAGTGCTGGCATATATAAAAGAAATGCTTGCAGAATCGGAGGTGGTTCACGAGGGGTCAACAATGGATAAAGAGTGGGACAAGGATGATCTAGCAGAAGGATTTTCATAATCAAAAAGACCCAGAGTGTTCTCTTTTACACAAAAATGTTTATCAAAGCTCCAAAATCAACGGGGATCACAGGGAAGCACAGTGTCAGTGAGTTTTTTGCTGAAACTGTATGTAGAGGAAGGAACTCTCATTTTCCAGTGATTCAATACCATACTGGAAAGAAGTGTCACAAGCTTTGCATCCACTGAAGAACCTTGCAAGAGAGGTAATTGGGTGTACTGCTACATCTGCTCCATCACAGCAAGTTTTCAGCATTGCCGGAAATTATTTCAGTGCGAACAAATTTCAACTTGGTGTCACTTCTTGTCACTTCTTTCCGTTCAGTGTTATTAAATAAGTGCAGTAGTGAATTGTTTGAAAAACTCTAGGCTCATTAGTTACTGTCTGCAACTTGTACAAAAATGAAATCTTGATTTTTGTTCTCAAATTAGTTTGTGTCACTGTAAATGAAGGACAGCCTTACAATGTCAAATTTGTATTTTTCTTAATCATAACGATTTTTTTCCAAATTCGGGAATTTGTAATTATAATTGATGTTTTGTAGCAACTGTAATTGTAATGTAATTTCTATTCCTAAATGTATTTGTAATTATAATTGTAATTTTAAAAGAAAGTAACTAATACAATTTTTGAAGTGTAATTGCTCCAACCCTGCCGTCCATATTGAATACATGCTAGGTCTGTCTCATACAGGACTGGTATTAGATGAGGGCCTTTTATGACATATCTGGAGGTCATCTGGTAGATCAGAACAGTCTGCTTTTTCATATGAAATTCAAATCCTTAAACAGTTCCCTGCCCCAGCAGGGATTCGATCGTGGGTCCATTAGGATTGCAGGCCACATCTTTACCAATTCAACCACCGCCTCCCAATAACAATGATAATAATAATTATTATTATTTGCACTTTTTTGTTCGATCTTCATATTATACATGAAGGTACCCTAGGGTAACCGAAGTCTTTGTACCAATTATATAAATGACCTTGGCCTATTTTTCAAGGGGATATTAAAATGCTGGATATAGACTCCAAGGACAACATGACACCTCCAGAAGGAGCGTATGGAGGGGCAGACAGAGCGTGGTCCAGCTCTGAGCAAGAGGGACGTAAGTCCACACGGGCCACGCGCCCATATGACCTGGAACTCGCCCGCCTCCACCATAGCAGAAAACCGCAACTACCTTGCAGGCGACCCGACCCTCAACAAGATCGGGGTGGGGCTATTACTCTACCTCCAGTCAGTACCCTTGCGACGGCCGGTAGCCGCTTAACCCTCCTACAGGAGACGGCCTGCAGCCTCACTGGAGGTAATAAGGAGACAGCCTGTAGCCACTCTTGCCTTCGTCAGGAGACAGCCGGTAGCCGCTCTGAAGGTGCCCTTAAAAAGATGGCCTGTAGCTGCTCGACCCTCCTACAGGAGATGGCCGGTAGCCACTCAGGAGGAAGTAAAGAAATGGCCGGTAGCTGTTCCCACCTTCATCAGGAGATGGCCGGTCACCGCTCTGAGGTGCCCTAACAGAGACGGCCTGTAGCCACTTGACCCTCCTGCAGGAGACGGTCGGTAGCCGCTCTGGAGGTAACCAGGAGACGGCCGGTAGCCACTCCTGCCTTCATCAGGAGACAGCCAGTAGCCACTCCGAAGGTGCCCTCGAGTCGGCCTGTAGCAGCTCCCTTTCCCAGGCCATGCCAGTAACCGGGCCTTTGCGATGGCTGGTAACCGCGCCCCTAGAAGGCCACGGCCAGTAGCCGGGCCCTACGAGAGGAAACGGCCAGTAGCTGCTCCTCTGTCAGGTGCTGACCTCCCTACATGAGACTACAACCCAGAGGGAGGCCCCAGCCTGAAGGACTACTGGAGAGGCCTGGTGACCACCACCGGGCTCTTCTCGCTACAGCCGGTCCCTGAGAGGCCTCTCCTGATGGACGCCGATGGAGGCCGATGCCGCAGCCCACTCCTGACGGCGTCCCCGACCACCGGGAACCGCAGCCCACAGGACCTCCAGACCGCCCCCAGGGCCCCCAGGCAGGACATCCCTACACCCCAACACTGGAGACCCTCGTCCTCCATCAGGCGCATGAGTAAAAGATTCAGGCAGCAGTTCGGCCTCAGCCCAGATGGCCAGACTCCAGCCCCGAGCCCCAAGAGTGCGGGACCCTTCACCACCACCAGCCCCAGACGAGAAAGGATGCCCCTACGCATGATCCCGTGGCCCCTGAATATGGAGGCCCCCAGCGGAACTCAGCCCCATGAGTAGTTAGGCTGAATCGTTTCTGCCTCCCTTGTACCTGACCACCATCACACCCAGTCCCGAAAGTGAGTGACAGTGAGAGCACAGTGAAAGGTATACAGTGAAGCAAGGGTAGAACAGTGAATTATCAGAATATAGGAAGTCAGAAATACAAGCGTCAGTGTTAGTGAAAAAGAAAGATGGAATTAATAACGTAACTGTGAGACAGTGAATACGACCGGGCAGCAAAACAAGTGTCTGTCTGAGTGAACATGCTACCATCTTAGTGATATAGCCTCACGTCGAAATCATACAGAGGCTCCAGTGCAATAACAATAATTAATAACACGACAGACGAACGAGTTGAACTGCCAACAGTGAAAACAATGCCACAGCCTGAGTGAACAGAACTTCACCCGATAGATAAAACCTGGACTTCCCCCAAGTGATAGTATTTGGTCTCACTGCCCTAGGACTCCTGATCATGGTGCTATTCACTTTACCTGACCTTGTCCCGAATAGGCCCTAGTATCCTGCGAGATACTAATACCCAATATCTAGGCCTAAGGTTTATAATTATCCAGTATAATTACTCTTGTGACATCTACCCGTTCCACTTGAAGAATTTAGCAATAGTTGTTGCCCTGAGTTTTTGTGTCCTGCCTCTCTCTTATTTGTCTAAGCACCGGTCTAGATAGAGAACCCAGCTACACACTAGGCGTTAGAGGGACGGGAAGCCGACCCTAAAACACCTAGCATTACAGATATACTAATTTTTATTCTAAAAATAGCATATTTGAAATTAAAATTACTCAGAAACTAATGGAGATACAGGTATTTGGTTGAGAATCCAAACATAAAAATGTTTGCTGAATACTTTTGGCTTAATATTTTGCCATTTAACTTAGGGGAAAGTACCGAATTCAAATCTTCTCAGTTTTTTCTTTGCAACACGTTTTAGAGAAAACCTCGAAAGGCTATAACTTTCCAGATATATTGTGGTGATCCCTCTTATGATCTTAAAGGAATATGGTTACAGTTAGGGATACAGTTAGCCAACTATTGAGACAAACCTAAAATTTACACATGCGCTCTTTGTCACATTTGTCTTTAGATCCCTTGTTGACATTACACAAGAAGTTACCCAAGGGACTTCAGGTCTTGTTCATATTACACATACCTTACTTACCACAAGCAGCATACACACACACCACAAAGCCAGTCAGGAGACAGGACGTGTGTGCTGGGCAATCCCCAGGTCCTGTCCTCCCCACTTACTATTTTTTAATCAGCCCATACCCCACTGAACGGGCTAAGGTATGGCCCGGCCTGCACTATATGTGCAGGAAATCTTCGAACGAACGAACGAACCACAAGCCGTTGAGGCAAAGCTTCGTTATTGTGGCTACTCAATAAGAATATATTTGCCATGTAGCTGGCAAAGCTTCCTGTGCTCATTATTATTATCTATCTATCTATCTATTGCCAGACGCCTCAATCCCGTTTGGGATGGCCACAAACAAATCGCCTCCAAGTCGCCCTGTCCCCCGCCATCTCACGGCCCTGCTCCCAACTCACACCCCCCTCTCTCCTATACCTCTCCACCCCATCCCTCCATCTCATCCTCGGCCTCCCCCTCCCTCTTCCCCCATCCACCTCACTCACATACACTCTCTTCGTCAGTCTTTCACCCTCCATCCTCTCCACATGGCCAAACCACTTCAGTGTGTTCCTCATAACGCTTCCTATCACATCCACATCAACACCACAACGCTCCTTTATATCCTCATTCGTCAGCCTGTCTCTCCATGTGACTCCACAGGCTCCTCTTAAATAACTCATTTCCACTGCTCTCACTCTTGACTTGTGTCCTTCCAGCAATGTCCAAGCTTCACTTCCGTACGTTAGAGTTGGTATCACAATACTGTCATGTAGTAACTTTTTCACTTCCATGCTCACTTCCCTGTTTTTTATCACTGCTTTCAAAGAACCAGCAACCTTTCTTCCCTGCTGTACCCTTTCAAGCACTTCACCCTCCAAACCTCCATCCTTACTCATCACACTACCCAAGTACTTAAACGTACTCACATTTTCCAATTCCTCACCATCCAACCTCGCTGTACATTCACTGACTTCACCTCTCTCAAAGACCATCACTTTACCTTCCCTACATTCACCTTTAGATTCCGTTTCTTACACACTCTCCCAAACTCATCCACCAAGCCTTGCAGCTCCCCTTCGTCTTCACTCAGCAACACAGTATCATCTGCAAACAACAGTACAGGGAGTTTCCAAACACTATCCTCTCTCACCAGGGCCACTCCAACATCCACTACCCTACCTTGTACCTCTTTTATTACCCCATCCATGTACAGATTGAACAACCATGGAGACATGACACATCCCTGTTTCAACCCAACTTTCAAAGAGAAAAATTCACTTAGTTCACCGTCCACACGCACTGCAGCCTTCGCACCATCGTACATACTCTTCACAGCATTCAACAACTTCCCATCTACTCCATATATTCTTAACACTTTCCACAATCCTTGTCTATCCACCCTGTCATATGCTTTCTCATTATTATTAATTGTGCCTTTTTTTTTCTTTGATCTTGATGATATTACACATGAAGGTTTCCTATGGTATCCCAAGTCTTTGTGCTAAATATGAATGACCTTGACCTATATTTGCAGGTGATAGAATCATTTTCGTTCCAGCAGTTGCATGTTTGAAATTGAAATATTTAAGAAACTAAGTGAGATACAGCTATTTGGTTGCAAATCTCAATAAGAAAAAAAAGGGTGTGCTGAATAGTTTTGGCTGATTGTCATTTAGCCTAATGGAAAGTACCGAATTCAAATCTGTTCAGCTTCCTTCTTGAAACACATGTGGAAAAAAACACAAAAGCTTTAAAGCTATAACTTTCTAGATATATAGCTGTAGTTCCTTTTATGATATGAAAGGAATATGGGTGCAGTTAAGGATATAGTTAGCTAGTTATTGAGACAAATTTAATATTTACACGTACATTCTTCAACACTTTTGTCTTCAGATCCCTTGTTGATGTTACACAAAAAGTTACATCAGGGCAAGGGCGAGCATTCTCCGGCCCGCGGGCCAGATCCAGCCTGCGAAGGCCTAGCTTCTGGCCCACCAACCTGCTTGGCATGAACATAGCAATCCGGCCCGCAAAACCACAGCCAAAACAAATTAAAATCTGACAAATAGCATCTGCCGGCCGCATGCGGCTGGCAGATGCCCTGTGGCAACTCGGCACTCCTCTCATCCCATGGGATACAATCTTTCTGTGATCCTGTCAGACGCCAGTGTTCGTAGGACTTCCGCATTGACAGGAGGTATGTGTATGTAGTACTTTTCAGGTTCATAGATATTTTGAGATCTCAACTCGCGAGCTCAAACACGTTCCACCTCTTCAAGTGTGGAACCCTATATCAAGCATGGGCATGTTTTCCAATAAATTTCTTGTGTACAGTCACTTTTGTGTTCTGATTTGTCACTCCGGCCGGCAGGCTGCTACTGAAAGTTTCATCTGGCTCTCGCTCTTAAAAGGTTGCCCACCCTAGCATTAGGGTCTCGAGATCTTGTTTATATTGCAAATACCTTATATACCATAATTGGGAAGCTTCGCTACTCAGTAAGAAAAGGGAACTAGTTACCATATTATTTTTCTTTGCATTTTTTTTTCTTCGATCTTCATGATATTATACATGAAGGTGCCCTAAGGTAACCCTAGTCCTTGTGCCAAATTTAAATGACCTTGACCAATTTTCGAAGGTCATATACTTTTTATTCTAAATATTGCATATCTGAAATTGAAGTATATCAGAAACTAATTAAGATGCAGCATTTTGGTTGGAAATCCCATGATATAAATGACTGATGAATAGTTTTGGCTTAATATTTTGCTATATAGCCAAGTGGAAGGTCTCGAATTTAAATCTGCTACGTTTTTTCTTCCAACACGTTTTGGAGAAAACCACAGAAGGTTTAAAACTGTAATTTCCAGATATACAGCTGGGATCTCTCCTGTTTTCTGAAAGGAATATGGTTACAGATAACCATTGAGTTACCCAGTTATTGAGGAAAATGTAAAATTTACATGTACCTTCTTCAACACATTTGTCATCAGATCCCTTGTTGATGTTACATATGAAGTTACCTTTGGGTCTTCAGATCTTATTTATATTAAACATACCATTTGTAGCACGTTCGTTCGTTCGTAGATTTCCTGCACCTATAGTGCAGGCCGGGCCATACATTAGCCCGGTCCATTAGTAGCACATACCGTATGTTTAATATAAACAAGATCTGAAGACCCAAAGGTAACTTCATATGTAACATCAAAAAGGGATCTAGTCAGGAGATAGGACGTGTGTGCTGGGCAATCCCCAGGTCCTGTCCTCCCCACTTACTGTTTTTTAATCAGCCCATACACCACTGACCGGGCTAATGTATGGCCCAGCCTGCACTATATGTGCAGAGAATCTTTCAACGAACGAACGAACGTGCTACAAATGAATATAGTGAAGCTTCGTTATATTCTTCATACATTATGAGTAGGTTACTGTTAATAATTTTTCATGCACTTTTACTTCAGTTATAATGATATTACAAACATCAGTGACGACCTATTTTTCAAAGTCATATACTCATTTTATTATAAAAATTGCATATTTGAAATTGAAATGTCTCAGAAGCTAATTGAGAAACAGCTATTTGGTTGAAAATCCTAAGATAAAAAATGTTCGCTGAATAATTCTGGCTAAATTTTTTGTCATTTATCACAGTGGAAAGTACCAAATGCATATTTGATGAGTTTTATTTCTATCAGACGTTATAGAGAAAACTACAAAAGCTTTAAACGTGTAACTTTCCACGTATATAGCGGTGGTTCCTTTTATGATCTGAAAGGAATATGGTTGCAGTTAAGCATGCTGTTAGCCAGATGTAGAGACAAACGGAAAATTACACATGCTTAAAAACATCTATGTCTTCAGTTCTTGATGACGTTACACAAGAAGTTACCTTAATGTTTTCTATCTATCTATTGCCAGACGCCTCAATCCCGTTTGGGGTGGCCACAAACAAATCGCCTCCAAGTCGCCCTGTCCCCCGCCATTTCACTCCCCTGCTCCCAACTCACACCCCCCTCTCTCATATACCTCCACCCCATCCCTCCATCTCATTCTCGGCCTCCCCCTCCCTCTTTCCCCATCCACCTCACTCATATACACTCTCTTCGTCAGTCTTTCACCCTCCATCCTCTCCACATGGCCAAACCACCTCAGTGTGTTCCTCATAACGCTTCCTATCACATCCACATCAACACCACAACGCTCCTTTATATCCTCATTCGTCAGCCTGTCTCTCCATGTGACTCATTTCCACTGCTTTCACTCTTGACTTGTGTCCTTCCAACAACGTCCAAGCTTCACTTCCATACGTTAGAGTTGGTATCACAATACTGTCATGTAGTAACTTTTTCACTTCCATGCTCACTTCCCTGTTTCTTATCACTGCTTTCAAAGAACCAGCAACCTTTCCTCCCTGCTGTACCCTTTCAAGCACTTCACCCCTGGGTAGGGTTTTTTTTCAAGAATACTCCCCCAGTATCCCTGCTTGTCGTAAAAGGCGACTAAATGGGTTGGCGGAGGGTTAGTGCCCCTCCCCGGAAAACAACTAACTAGAAAAACAAACAATAAGCCTCAGACAAGGACTGACCAAACGATGACGACCAAGGACTTAAGATTTTCAATCTTGTTAATATTTCTCATACCTTATATACCATACTACTCGAAAGTTTATCATAGTAAGTTATGGCGAAGCTTCCTCATTGTTGCTGCAAATGAATTATTATTGTTATTATTATTATTGTTATTATTATTATTATTATTATTATTATTATTAACTTTCCACATCCTGGTGGGAGGTTGTCTTGGTTTGTCTAGTAGTAGTAATAGTAGTAGTAATAGTACAGTCCCATCACTTTTTCCCTCCAGTTTTCATTATACTAAGGATGTACAGCACATGACCCTGTTACACCGATCCAGTTTCAATAACCTTGACTTATTCTCAAGGTTACAGCTCGAAAAATGTCCAAAAATTGTGAATTTTCAACCCCAGTTTACTCCAGAGCCATTATAGATACATGAATAAGCAAGGATATCCTGCGATAAAATTATTTTCGAAACATTTGTATAGAAAGAAAAAATTGAAAATCATTCATGCGTGACAATACAATATTTCATACACCCCACTTTTCAGCAATATTCAGTTGCTGTAACATACAGAAAAAGGTAAAACATAAATGACGCACTTCTTAGCCATAGAAGTTTTGTCTAGTACTGGACTGGGTGGCAGTTTGGCCAACGGTTATTGAGTTATTACCAAAAAAAAAAAAAAAAGAAAGAAAACAAACAGTAATATGCTCATAAATGTAGATAGGTAACTATCTCGGAGAGATAAGGTCTTCTGTTTATTATTATTATAATTATTATTATTATTATTATTATTAATTTTCCACACTCCTCATGGGGCAACACAGGATTAGACGATGGATGAATGGATTATTATTATTATTATTATTATTATTCTCCCTACGTGTTAAGTGGGGTTGGTGGAGGATTAGTGCCCCTCCCTGTAAAACAATGAACTCTAAGCCTTGGCCACCCCGATTGGGATACATGGCGTCTGGCAATGAATGAATGAATGAATTATTATTATTATTATTATTATTATTATTATTATTATTATTATTCCTCATCCACTGTCTTCTTGGAAGATATTTGGGTGTAAAGTGGAGGGAATATAAGAAAATCTCCTGGAATGAGGTAAAGAGAGGTAGACAGGGTGCCAAAGAAGTTAGTTGGGGAGTGAAAGATAAAAATGATAGATTACTAGTGGAGAAGGGAGAAAAAGGGAGCGGATGGAGAGAACACTTTAATGAATTGTTGAACTTAGAGATTGAAAGTAATGCAAGTATAAGTGGCTGGGGAATGGCTGGGAGAAGGAGGGATGTGAGAAGAGAGGAAAAAATCGGTAGGATGGAAGTTGTGGAAGCAATGAAGAAGGTTAAAATGGGGAAAGCCCCAGGAATTGATGGAGTGTGTGGTGAAATGCTGAAGCATGGGGGAAAGATAGTAATAGAATGGTTGTGGAGGATGTGAAAATTGGCCTGGGAGGAAGGTACACTCCCGGAGGATTGGAAGTCAGGTATAATTATTCCCCTATACAAAGGAAATGGGGAAAAAGAAGTGTGTGGTAATCAAAGGGGCATTTGTCTTCTTAGTGTTACAGGAAAAGTATATGGTAGGATACTTATTGACAGAGTTAGAGAAATAACGGAGGAATTAGTTGGAGAACAGGAAGGTTTTAGGAAGGGAAGATGTTGTGTAGATCAGATATTCATTGTTAGATCTTTAGTGGAAAGTTCCTAGAGAAGGGAAAGAAGTTGTATGTGGCTTTCATGGATTAGGAGAAAGCATATGACAGGGTGGATAGACAAGGATTGTGGAAAGCATTAAGAATATATGGAGTAGATGGGAAGTTGTTGAAGGCCGTGAAGAGTATGTACTGTATGAGGGTGCTAAGGCTACAGTGCGTGTGGATAGTGAACTGAGTGGAAATTTTTTTATTTGAAGGTTGGATTGAAACAAGGTTGTGTCATGTCTCCATGGTTGTTCAATCTGTATATGGATGGGGTTATAAAAGAGATACAAGTAGGGCAGTTGTTGTTTGCAGATGATACTGTGTTGTTAAGCGAAGACAAAGGGGATCTGCAAGGCTTGGTGGATGAGTTTGGGAAAGTGTGTAAGAAACGGAATCTAAAGGTGAATGCAGGGAAAAGTAAAGTGATAGTCTTCGAGACAAGTGAAATCAGTGAATCTGCAGTGGGATTGGATGAGGAGGAAATGGAGAATGTGGGTGCATTTAAGTACTTGGCTAGTGTGATGAGTAAGAATGGAAGTTTAGAGGGTGAAGTGCTTGAAAGGGTGCAGCAGTGAAGAAAGGTTGTTGGTTCCTTGAAAGCAGTGATAAGAAACAGAGAAATGAGCATGGAAGTAAAAAAGCTACTACATGACAGAATTGTGATACCAACTCTAACGAATGAAAGCGAAGCTTGGACCTTGTTGGAGGGACGCAAGTCAAGAGTGAGAGCAGTGGAAATGAGTTATTTGAAAGGGGCATGTGGAGTCACATGGAGGGGCAGACTGATAAATGAGAAAGTGAAGGAGCGTTGTGGTGTGGATGTGGATGTGATAGGAAGAGTCAGGAGAAACACATTAAGGTGCTTTGGCCATGTGGAGAGGATGGAGAGCGAGGGACTGACGAGGAGAGTGTATGTGAGTGAGGTGGAGGGGGGGGGAGGGAGGGGGAGGCCAAGGATGAGATGGAGGTATGGAGTGGAGAGGTATATGGGAAAGGGGGTGTGAGCTGGAAGCAGGGCAGTGAAATGGCGGGGGCCCGAACGACATACAGGCGATGTGTTTGTGGCCATCCCTTATGGGATTGAGGCGTCTGGCAATAGATAGATATAGATTATTATTATTATTATTATTATTTTATTATTATTATTACTATTATTGTTTATTTTTATTATTATTATTATTATTATTATTATTATTATTAATCCTATTATTATTATTATTATTATTATTATTATTACTATTATTAGTTTACTATCGTCATCATCATCATCATCATCATCATCATCATCATCTTCACATTTATTATAGCGAAGGCGTCTTCGACACACTGTCTTCTTTAACATATGGGTGTGAGACTGATACAGCATGATAGTAAAAAGTCGGGAGTAGGAGCAGTGGAAATAGGATAACTAAGGTATGTGTGTGTGTGTGTGTGTGTGTGTGTGTGTGTGTGTGTGTAGTACATAAACTGGATAGCAAAAGAAATATTGTGATTCGCGAAATATGTATAGTGAGTCTATGTATAATTGAGCTAACGTGCATAAATGGTATGGCCATTTATGCCACGACGTATAGTGACAATCCGTCCACCGGATCTGCGAATATAATACGGAGCAAAGAGAGTTGACTCAGCCACTCTGTCACAAGAACCTCTTAGGCTAGGAAGCTTAAAATTTACAATAGAATAGCCTTAAGGCGGAATCAAGTCGGGAGTATGGTTCCAGTCAGTTGATTATTCTGAGATCCCGTGGGGAAAGAAATTGGGACTTTTCCTGATTATCTAGATGTTACCTAATTTTCCATGAAAGATTGAAGCTAGAGCAAACAAACTTGGTGGATTTATAGACTTTGATAACCTAAAGGTGACTTGTGCATGATCAGTGACCTTGACCTGGCCTGTGGTAAAAAATTAGGACTTTTCCAGATATTCTGTGTCACATAATGTTCCATGAAGGATTAAAGCTAGAGCCACCAAACTTGGTGGACTTATAGACTGTTATGACCTCATGTGCCACACGCAAGTTTAATAATAATAATAATAATAATAATAATGATAATTCACTGTTTATTTAAGGCAAGACAGCCCAAAGAGTGAAATTATATATATAAGATTCAAAAAGTAAAAGGCAAGCACTTCCTCAAATGTAATGCAACAGCCAAATAATAATGATAAGAACTAGGTTTACTTAATAAATCTAAATAATAATAAATGATAATAACTAGGTTTACTCAAGGAATGAGAGACAAAAAAAAAAAAAGCTGAATAGTGGAGACGTTGTTAGCTAATGTTGTTGATCATTTGGACAGTGGTAGGACCCCGACTAGGGGCAAAGACTGGGATTTTTCTGGATATTCCGGGTGTCACATACTTTTCCATGAAAGATCAAAGCTAGGGCCACCAAACTTGACTTACAGACTGTGATGACCTAAGGTGACATGCACAAGATCAATGACCTTGAACTCTTGGCATTTAGTAGCCAGTGGTTGTGGGAAGTTTTTCATTACCAAAATTGCCCGGCGTTCTAGTTAAGAAATCATCATTCGGTGGATTCGTATTGAAATTGTAGATATTATTATTATTATTATTATTATCTAGATCTAGATCTGGAAGGCTGGCATTTTAAGACCGTTCGAGAAACTTTAATTTCCAGGAGTTATGTATCTTGGTTGCAGGCTTCTTTGGCACATTATATATATATATATATATATATATATATATATATATATATATATATATATATATATATATATATATATATATATATATATATATATATATATATACAGTATATATATATATATATATATATATATATATATATATATATATATATATATATATATATCCTAGCACTGGTGCCGCATTAGCACCTCCTATGTTATTTTTTCAATTTCTGCTGGCCAGTATAGCAAAAACTGCAGAATCGATTGCTTTGCAATTATTCCGCTGTGTAGTCGTCAACATATACTAGTGAACCTGGGTACTGATATTGAAATCCAGCAAATCCTTTTTGAGATTACTGAGGAAAATCAAACTGGTCGCCTCACGTCTGGAAGTGCTAAATCGGAAAGTATTTTTCCGCTTTTGATCAAATTCGGTGCAAATGTAGTGGGTCATGAGTGAACATGATTTGCATTGTATGAATGACCTTGACCTTGATCTCAAGGTCACAGGTAAAAATCCTTACAAAAATTTTGTCATACCAAAAGTTCTTTAATATTACGTAAACAATATTGAAATTATTATTATTATTATTATTATAATTATTATTATCATTATTATTTTTATTGTTGTTGTTGTTGCTGCTGTTTTTTTTTATAAATAACAGAACAAAGGAAGGAAAAACAAATAGGTAAAAAAAAATAATCCATACACCAGATTACTGGTGTCCTCTGTTCATAAAATATCTGTAACAGTTAGACTTGAACAGTTGTGGGTTGAAATTTGGAGGAAAACAACTCTGGGGAAGCGAGTTCCAGAGAGATGCAGTTCGGGAAATGAAAGAATTCTGATAGGCAGAAGTTCTGCAATATGGCTGAGTGACATTCCAGTCATGAGCGCTACCAGATGCCCATGTAGCACGAGGGAAGGCATGGAGAGGTGGCACCATGGACGCAATTTCGTCTGAGCATTTGCCAAAAAAATATCTGTAAAATAATGCAAGGGAGGCAACATTCCTTCTTACTTGCAGGGGAGGTAGTTTATATGTAATGGCAGGGTTGTTAATGATTCTAACTGCTTTATTCTGAATTTTGTCTAGTTGTCTTAATGCAACCTCTCCACAACCATTCCACAAGGGTGAGCAATATTCAAGCTGAGAGCGCACATGACTCTTATGAATTATAGCTAACTGCTGCTCATCGGCGAAGAAGTTACGGACTCTGTACAATAATCCAAATTTCTTTGAGGCGGTTTTAGCAAGTGATCTGACATGAGAGGTCCAGCTGAGGTCACTGTTAAGTGAGACACCAAGAATTTCAATACTTTTGGAGATGGGAATATTAGTAGGACAGAAGGTAATGTACGAATCTGGCAATATCTGTCTATTAGTAAACTGTATATATTTAGTTTTACTAGCATTAAAAGAGACAAGGTTGTTTTGTCCCCATTCACTGATTGTAGATAGATCTTGATTTATGGAGATGGCTGTACTGAGTTGAGAGGTAGAGATATTAGACTTGGTAAATGAATGTCTGAGTGTGAATGAACTATGTAGTGTTGAGTCATCTGCATATGAGTGAATGGGATTGTGAGTGACAGATAAGAGATCATCAATATGAACCAGAAATAGGGTTGGCGCCAGATCTGATCCCTGCGGCACGCCGGCGTTAATTGAGTGGAAATTCGAATATACATCATCTACTTTTACTCTTATTTTCCTGTCACTAAGATAAGAAGAAATCAAAGGAACAAAAGACGTTAGTCCATAGCAAGGGAGTTTGGACAGCAGGGAACGGTGCCATACTCTGTCGAAAGCTTTAGAGATATCAAGAGCTACTGCATGAGTTTCTCCAAAAAAATCAATTGATTGATGAATGGTATGAGTTAAGAGATTGAGTATGTCAATGGTGGATCTTTTGTGGCGAAAACCGTATTGTCTATCACTAATTAAGTTGTTGGATTCAAGATGTTTAACAATATGCATATTAATTAAAGTTTCAAATACCTTACCAAGAGAAGATGTGACAGCTATTGGTCTGTAATTGGAGGGGTCAGACGAACTTCCTTTCTTCGGAACTGGGTGGATATTGGCTTCTTTCCATGAATATGAGAATAAAGAAGTACGTATGCATAGTCTGAATAATTTAGCTAGGACAGAGGCAAGTTCAGGGGAACACTTTTTCAAAACAATTGGCGGAATTCCATCTGGGCCTGGAGCTTTGTTGGTAGGTAAACTGTCTAGGATGGATTATACGTATCTTGTCTGTATTTTAAGTGGGGCAATTTCGGGAGAATCAAGTTCCAGTAATGAGACATTCTGGCTGGTATCATCTATGGTAGAGTTCCTGGCAAAGGTACTAGCAAAGATATCTGCTTTCCCACGTGGGTCATTTGTAATATTGCCATCTGAAGATTTTAGTGGGGGAATGGAAGATGACTTGTTAAAGTTATTATTGAAAGAATTAAGAGTTGACCAGAATATTCTATTGTCATTAGGGTTGTTAATTAGTTTTGATGCTTGCTTTTGAAGAAAGTTTGATTTAGATAGATTTAATACAGCTTTTGCATGATTTCTAGCAATTCTAAATTGGGAGAGTGATTCAGATGTTTTTTATTTTAAGGAAGAGTTATATGCTAATGACTTTTGGGCTGTTGCTCTGGCACAATTGCCATCAAACCATTTTGGAGAGTTTGATCTTTTGGTGAATTGTTGACTTGGTATGAATAAATCCATACCAGCTAGTATTAAGTCGCAAATGTGGGACTGGGTAGAATTGGGATCACTAGAGAAGAAAGACTGCCATGGAACATCAGCAAGATAATTTCTAAATCCATCCCAGTCTGCCCTGTCAAAGTGCCATCGGGTCACCCTGACAGGTTCAGAATGGGGAGGTGTAGGAGAGTTAACTAATTAGGCTTTGATGAGATTGTGGTCAGAGGATCCAAGTGGTGACAGTACCTCTATCCTGTATTGATCTGGATTATTTGTCAAGAATAAATCCAAGAGATGGGCATTATGGTCAGGATTATCAGGTATTCTGGTTGGTTGCTTTACCAACTGGGTGAGATGAAACGATTCCACAAACAGCTCGCATTCTAGACCACCGTCATCAGTCCAGGCAGAATGCAATAACCATTCAACATTGTGTATGTTAAAATCACCCCAAATGGTAATTTCATTGCCAAGGGCAAGGTCAAGGTTACTCAACTGAGTGGATATGGAATCAAATACACTGGGTTCCGAAGAAGCACTGGGGGAACGATAAACTACACAGATATATTTGGTAATGTTTTGGCAATTTAATTTATATAATGAGTAATCAAAATTGGATGAAGTGAAGTTTAAAATAGTGTCAACTGCATATTGGGATTTGATATAACAACAGGTGCCGCCCTTGTTACGAAAGTTTGTAAGAAGATGGTAACCAGGAAAACAAAATGGAGATATATCGGTAGAGGGTGAGATTTGTGGTTCTGTGAGGAAAAGGGCCAAAGGGGATATGGACTGAAGGAAAAAATGAACTGAGTTTAAATTTGTGGTAAGGCCGCAGATGTTGGTAAAGAATAAGGCCGCACCATCACCTCTTCGCCAACGAGCATTCCCGGAAATAGGAACAGTCGCTGCCGGCACAGTCGCTTGATGGCGACCGGGAGGACCCTGTGCCTAGCCCTACCCTGCCGGTGGTGGCAATCCGAGGTACCACCTCATTTGATAGTAAGATTGCAGCGGCCATTACTAAAGATCTGAATAGAAGGTGTGATATGTTATGCGCATGTAGTGTGGTGTAGAGGTATTATGAGAGCATGCTGGCCTACTCTCTGTGCAAATGAATACACTGAAAATGTTCAGAAAAGGAAGATGGTCAGGATCAAGTCCTGAGGGCTGGTGAAACGGGAGCTCCAGCTCTCCCTATCACCAGCTTGTTGTTGTCCTAAATTATTGTCATCATCATAACCATCATCATCTTCATTATCATGACATTTTTTTCCCACTTAAGGATGGAGTGAGGTACTATCCAGAAACAAGGAAAGGGAAAGAACGAAACTGGGAACCTGTCAACAACAGGTTAGGTAAATGGGTCACACAGTCGACACATATCATCGGAGTCCAAGGGAACCTGGTTCCACCTCACAGGCATCACATTTAAACATTTTTTTTTTCCTGCACCCACAGGGCAACCAAATACAATAAGTGTTTCTGTGTCACTCAATAACTCACCTACTCACTTTTCGAAGGATGGAGTCCATGCTTTATGGGTTTGTGTTGGGATTTATTTATTTTTTTTTTTCACCTCCGCCAGGGCCAGCTTTCAGGCAGGATGGATCTCCCGAGGTCTGTTCCCTGAGGAGGGAAAGCCGCCGGGGATCCTGGCCAACGCCGTTATACACCGCATTATTATTTTTTTTCAACCTAAGGACAAAAATTTTTCGCTGATTGGGAGACATGCATTCGGACCAGGTGTTAGTCAGGGTGAGAACCCCGAAGGGTGTCACCCACAGGGGCTTTCGGGGTACCAGCCAAAACTGGTGTGTGCTGCCATTTATACTTTTTCTTTTTAATCTAAGGACATGAGATTTTTACAAAACTGGGAGACCTTTACATGGACCAGGTTTTAGCCAAGGTGAGACTCCTGAGGGGTGCCTCTCCATGAGGGCGGACCCCTGGGTTCCGGAACAATACTGGTATGCACGGCCGTAGTTTATTTTTAACCTAATAAAGCGAAATTTTCCACATTGATAGAGCTCCTCCAGACCAAGTATTTGGCAGGCTGAGACTCACTTCCCCTCATTGGGAGGGGATGACTCCTAGGGGGATGAATGTCGGTATGAATGGCTTTTTTTTTTTTTTTTTTCAACCAAGGAAAACAAAATTTTGCACAGTGATAGACCTCCATCCTGATAAGGTTTTATCCAGAATGGGGTCCCTGGGGTTCTTCCCCAGTAAATAATTTTCTTTTCCCTTATAGCACTCCAGAAGTGGATATGACTGTCAAATGTCCTTTATCTTCATGTTATTTTTCTCTATCGTTCTGCTACACATATAGTGCCAAATCAAATCAATCCTTCTACCATAAAGAAGATAAAAATAGAGGGGACGTCAATCTGTTGTTAGGTACTCGTCTGTACATGAGTCATCCTACCAACTTGATCCCTTGTCAGTCTCCAAGCGTCATCAGTTTTCATTCTTCGTTTTCTCAGTCATAACCATATTCACCCACCCACTTGCCCTACCACGCTTTCTCCCGTCTTATGACTCACACATGCCTTACCCATCCTACCTTTTTTTTTTTTTTTTTTTTTTATGTGAGGAAGAAGGAAATAATGGCTAGGAAACCGCAAAACAGTTGCTTCCAAGGAAAAAAAAAAGAGAGCCAAATTCAAGATCCGATCATTTCGAGATGCCTGGACGCACTGCGTTGGAAAGACTGGAAATCATAGGAAGGAGGAAATACAGACAGAGGGAGACAGTTCCAGAGTTGACATCCTGCATAAATGAAGGACTGGAGAGTTGGACAGAAAAGGGATGAGAGTTTGTTGCTAAATGGGTGCTACGCACTCGTCGCAGAGGTGGAGGAATGCAAGCAGACAGTTCAGAGGAGCAGTGACCATGGAAGTAGTGATAGAAAAGAGATAGTGAGGCAACAGTGCAAAGAAGAGACAGAGGTTGAAGGGAGCCAGTAATAGGAGGAGAGTTAATGAGACGAAAAGCCTTTGACTCTACCCTATTGAGAAGAACTGTATGTGGGGAGCCTCCCCACACATGAGAGTTGTACTTTACACATGGGCGAATAAAACCCGTGTATAAAGCCAACAACTATGCAAAGGTAAAGAAGGTACGAAGTCAGCTTAGCACACTAAATCTCTTGAAAGCAAATTTTACAAGAGATGTAATATGAGCTTTCCAAGTTAAATCCCGAGTGAATGAAACCCCAAGCATGTTCAAAGATAATGCAGGATTGAGCTGGATATTATTAAACATTAGTGGATACTCCCGTGGAAGATTTTGTCGGGTTAATAGGTGTAAGAACTGAGTCTTTGATACATTAAAAACAACAATATTATTTTTACCCCAGTCAGAGATACGAGCCAACTCAGACATTAGGTGTGCCATAGCCTCACCTCTTGTTTGTTGAAGTAACTGCTGAGATGGTCGTTGCTGGAACCGAATGGAAAGGTGACGGGTGGAATTATCAGGATACGAGTGGAAAGAGTTAGATGTACAGGTTAGATGATCATTGATGAATAAAAGGAGGAGAGTTGGTGATAGGACAGAGCCCTAACACTGTTGATAGATCTAGGAGAAGAAAATGACCGTCTACAACAGCAGCTATAGAACGACAAGAAAGGAAACTGTAGATGAAGGCACAGATAGAAGAATAGAAACCGTAAGAGGGCAGTTTGGAAATTAAAGATTTATACCAGACTCGATCGAAAGCCTTTGAGATGTTAAGCGCTATAGCAAAGCTTTCGCCAAAGTCCCGAAAGGAGGATGACCAGGAGTCTGAAAAGTAGGTAAGAATATTCCCAGTGGAGCGTCCTTGACAGAACCCGTACTGACAATCAGAAAGAAGTTGTGATCGGAAAGATGCTTTAAAATTTTTCTGTTAAGAATAAACTCGAAAACTTTTGTGACACAGGATGTTCACCCCTTAGCACCCAGAGCTTCTGTGCAATGGATTTTGCTGGATGGGTGCTAGGCATACCGCCCTCCACCTGTCAGCCAATAGTCACGAAGCTCGTAGGTCCCTACCCCGGGTTTCCCTTCTTTATTAAATTTTGGAAATGCCCTGTTCCGTCTCATATCGGGGATGCAGGGCGGTAAGAGGTTAAAGAAGATGGTTGATTTGTCATTGTTTAACCCCTTAGTGCTCAGAGTTCCAGTGTGAGGGATTTTGCTTGATGGGTGCTAGGTGTACTGCCCTCCACCTGTCAGCTAATAGTTGCAAAGCTCATAGGTCCCTATCCCAGGGTTCCTTTCTTTAATAAATTTTGAAAATGCCTAGTTCAGTCCCATATCAGGGATGCAGGGCGCAAAGATGTTAAAGCAATTAGACGATAGTTTGAGGGTTGGGAATGGTCACCCGTCTTTGGGACTGGCCGAATATGAGCAAATTTCCAGCAAGAGTTGAAAGACAAAGCGAAAGGGTTTACCTAGGCAGAGTGTTAGCACAGAAGCACAGTTCTTGAGGACAACAGGAGGCACTCCATCAGGCCCATATGCCTTGTTAGTATTGAGGCCAGTGATGTCAGAAAATACATCAGCTGAAGAAATTTTATTGTCAGCCATGAGAAAGTCAGAGGGAGGAAGTGATGGAGGAACAGCATTGGAATCATCTATGGTGGAAGTGGAGGAGAAAGTCTGAGCAAAGAGATCTGCTTTATCAGTAGAAGAAATAGCTACAGAGCCATCAGAGTAGACAAGAGGAGGAGAGGATGATGAGGTAAAGTTGTTAGAAAGGTTTTTGGCATGGTGCCACAAGGGGCGGGAAGAATTCGAGTTGGAGAGTGGAAAGCATTTAGTATGGATGAAATTTTTTTAGCACAGCAAAGAACAGACTTAGCACGATTCCGAATAGAAACATAAGAAAGATTCTGGGGTGGGTTGGCTCCAGTACCTTTTATAGGCCCTCTCCTTGTTGCGGACAGCATTAGAATAAGCGTGATTAAACCAAGGCAAGGATATAAGAAAGGAATGTGTGCTTCCAGGCACAAGAGAATAACCTCTGTAATGTGCAAGGCATACTTAGATGGCTCCTGGCCATGGAAGCAATAATCATTCCAAGTAAAATCAAAGAAGTACTGCCTGAGGGCCTCCAAAGTGCCGCTACAGTCAACGTTTCTTTGGAGGGTCCACAGGCCATTCCAGAGCGATAGGCTGTTATCAGAGGAGCCCAATGGACAGCAAAGATTAACAGTGTAAGCAGAAGGATAGTTGTAAGGAAGAGGTAAAGTATGTTGGAACTCTCTACATGCCAGTCAGGGATATAGATAAGATGCTGTACAAGCTGCTCTAGGTTATTAAGGATAGAAAAGATGTAGGCTTGTTCACCAGGTGGATCAGTGAAAGGAGAGGAGAGCCAAAGGTGGTGGTGAACATTGAAATCTCCTAGAATGGAGATTTCAGAGAAAGGAGAAATGGATAGAATGTGTTCCACTGTAGAAGTAACATAGTCGAAGAATTTTTCATAGTCAGTAGAATTAGGAGATAAGTAAACAGCGCAGAGATATTTAATCAGAGAATGGCAGGAAAGCCAAAGCCAGAGAATAGAGAATTCAAAAGAATCAAGTTCAGGAACACGAGAGAAAGATAAGTCATTGCATACATATACACAACAGTCACCTTTGTCTTTGAAATGAGTATAGAAAAAGTAGGAGGATACAGAAAAAAGATTGCTGTCAGTTGCTGCAGACAGCTGAGTCTCAGTTAAGAATAGAAGATGAGGTTTAGAAGAGGAGAGGTGGTGTTCAACAGAAAGAAAGTTAGAGCTAAGGCCGCGAATGTTGCAGAAGTGAGGAAGAAGTGTCAGACAGTGATTCCAGGCATCGAGTTGTGTCGTCACCGTTATAGGGGCGGATGCTGGGGGTATTAATGTTCTCCCTCCCCCCTTGGGGACTCCGAGGCATGGCTAATGTGTGCCATTTTCTTTTTAATTTTGTAAAGCAAGTGTTGTGTGCCCTGTGCATGTAGACTGGTGTTGACAGAGAAACTTGTATTGGAGAACATTCTGCCCTACTCTCTGTGATTCTGAAACAATGAAAAAGTTCACCAAAGGAGGATGGTCAGGAACTAGCCCCGAGAGCTGATGAAAGGGGAGCTCCAGCTCTTCCTGTCATCAGCTTTCCATCCACCTTGGGAGTACTGCCCTGGTCGACTGGTCTACTCCTCACAATTTTCTCTGTATAGCCATACCATTTATGCACATCATCCCTGTTAACTACAGACGTACTATACATATATCGCTCACAATAATGCTTTTGCTAGCCAGATTATCCACACACACACACACACACACACACACACACACACACACACACACACACACACACACATTAGTTATCTTATTTCCACTGCTCCTTCTCCCGACTTTTTACTATCATGCTGTACCAGAGTGTCACACCGATATAATAATGAAGGCAGTGTGTCGATCACGCCATCGCCATAATAAAAGTGCAGAAGATGATGATGATGATAATAATGATGATGGTATATTAATAATAATAATAATAATAATAATAAAGAGAAGACCATAACTGTCAGAGACAGTTACTAATCTCCATTTATGAGAATATTGCTGCTTACGTTTTCTTTTTCTTTTTTTTTAATAACTCAATAACCATTGGCCAAACTGCCACCAGAAAGTATACAGACCTCGTCCAGGACTAGGGACAAGTTCTACGGTCAAGAATAGCCTCATTTATGTTTTGGGTTTTTCTGTGTGTTAGATCATTTGAATATTGCTGAAAAGTGGGGTGTTCAAAATATGTCACGCATGAATGAGCTTCAATTTTTTTCCATACAAATGTTTCGAAAATAATTTCATCGCGATATCCTTCCTTATTCGAATATCTGTAATGACTTTGGAGTAAACTGAGGTTGAAAGTTCATGACTTTTGGACTTTTTTGGACCTGTGACCTTGAAAAGTAAGCCAAGGTTATTGAAACTGGGTCGATGTAACAGGGTCATGGTGCTGTACATCCTCAGTATCATGAATACTGGAGGGAAAAAGTGATGGAATAATAATAATAATAATAATAATAATAATAATAATAATAGTATTAATAACTTACCTATCTGCTTACTGTGTAGCCACAATAAGAAAGCTTTGCAATAACTATTTGTGCTATAAAAGATATGAAATGTTGACACCATAAACAAGTCCATGACCTTTAAAAGTAGTTCAGTGTCATTCATATTTGGAACATGTACTTAGATTAACTTAAGGTAGCTTCTTGTGTAATATCAGCAAGATGAAGACAAAGATGTGGAAGAATGCATGGGTACATTTTACATTTGTCCCAATAACTGGGTAACTGCATGCTTAACTGTAACCATTTTCTTTTCAGATAATATGAGGGACCACAGCTATATTTCCAAAAAGTTACAGCTTTACTACTTTTGTGGTTTTCTCTAAAATATGTTACAAAGAAAACACTTACCATATTAGAATATGGTACTTTCCACTAGACTAAATGGCAAAATATTCAGCCAAAATTCTCAGCAAATTTTTTTTTTATCATAGATCTTTCAACCAAATAGCTGTATCTCAATCAGTTTCTGAGATATTTCTATTTCAAATTTCCAATTTTTGGACCATAAATGATTATATGACCTTCAAAAATAAGTCAGTGTCATTTTTGTATGGCACGAGTACTTGTGTTACCCTAGGGTACCTTCCTGTATAATATGATCAAGATCTAAGAAAAAAAGTGCAAAGAAAAATAATACAAAGAAAACAAAAGGCTTTGCCATATATATGGAAAAGATTAATTATAATAATAATAATAATAATAATAAAAATAATAATAATAATAATAATAATAATAATAATAACAATAACAATAATAATATCTATAGTTGGACTCGCGTAAATTTGCGGCTGTGGTGTGGCCCGCACCTGTGTACAATGGTGCCACGTTTCCCCAACTTGTGATGTGAAACGGAAGCTATTTATGTACAAGGCATCACAAATACGATAAATTCAGATGAATAAAACATACACTTGTGTATTTTGATGGATGAATCAACAGTAATCTTATTATGCATAAAATATTTATACAGTAACAGAGAAACATGGCATACGTATTGTACAGTGTTGCTAATGGAAATTGTAGTCACTTTTAATGGTTTTTAGCGTAGTTTTAGGGTGGGTAATAATATCACAGTTATGGATATAAGATTATGAGCCTGAAATAAGAAGAAGTATGCCAATATCCACAGTAAAAGAAATAATTCATATAATTCTTGTGAGTGGCAACACTGTTACACCCAGTCTGGCCTAAGGTAAAGTACGTACCCCTCCATAGACCCAAGCATAGCTTGTACAGGTGTTGCTAGGGAAAAATGCGCACATTTACTGGCTTTTACCGTAATTTTAAGGGCGAGGAATAATCACATTTATAATCATAAGCAAATATGTAGGACAAAATAGTAGGCATATGCAAATACCGAAGTAAAAAAAAAAAAAAACATTATTCACTCGCGAGCGGCAACACTTCCACACCCAGTCGGTGGCCTTGACCTCAAGGGTGGTGTGGAAATAATGTCAAATTTACAATATATACAATTTGATGTAAAAGAAAATATCCAAAATGTCTCTTGCAACGAAAGAGAGAGAGAGAGAGAGAGAGAGAGAGAGAGAGAGAGAGAGAGAGAGAGAGAGGCAGGAGAGGGGCAAGGTTAAATGAATTGTCGGCATGACGGGGGGTGGTGGTGGTGGAGGCATTGTCAGGCTGAGAGAGAGATGGAGGAAGGGGAAAGTGAATAAATGAATGAAAATCAATCATGGTACTGCAATAATGGGTCATCTGTCGCCGTATACAAAATATGATAAATATCACTAAATATAACAAAACCAAATTAACAAATGAAAGCACAATTATAAATGACTTATAAAAGAATCAAAAGTACTCAGGGTGGCTCACATCTCCCGCCAAGAGAGAGAGAGAGAGAGAGAGAGAGAGAGAGAGATAACGGTATAGAAAACGTGGCAACACTGTACACAGGTGCGGGTCACACCACAGCCGCAAATTTACGCGAGTCGTACTATAGTTACCTGTTTAGTTATTGTGCAGCAACAGTGGGGACGCTTCGCCATAATTGTTTATGGTGTTTAAGGTGTTAAATTTTGGCATCATAAAGAAGTCTACGACTTTTAAATGTAGTTGAAGGTTATTTATATTTGGAGCATGTACTTTGATTAATCTAAGATAACGTCTTCTGTAATATCAAAGGTGTGGAATACCACATGGACATAATTTACATTTGTCGCAATAACTGACTAACTGTATGCTTAACTGTAACCACATTCTTTTCAGGTAATAAGAAGGATCACAGCTTTACTTCTGTTAAGTTACAACTTTACAGCTTTTGTGATTTTCATTACAACGTTTTATACAGAAAACTCTGAGCAGATTTGATTGGGTTTTTTCCACTTAGCAAACTTTTTTATCATAGGATTTTCAACCAAATAGCTGTATCTCAATTAGTTTCTGAGATACTTCATTTCCTATCTATCTATTGCTAGATGCCTTAATCCCTTATACTGGGTGGCCACGAACAAATCGCCTCCATGTCACAATGTCCCCCGCCATTTCACTGCCCTGCTCCCATTTCACCCCCCCCCCCGACTCTCATATACCTCTCCACTTCATCCCTCCATCTCATCCTTGGCCTTCCCCTCCCTCTTTCCCCCTCCACCTCACTCACATACACTCTCCTCGTCAGTCTCTCACTCTTCACCCTCTCCACATGGCCAAACCACCTCAGTGTGTTTCTCCTAACGTTTCCTATCATATCCACATCCACACCACAACGCTCCTTCACGTCCTCATTTCTCAGTCTACCTCTCCATGTGACTCCAGAGGCTCCTCTCAAATACGGTAACTCATTTCCACTGCTCTCACTCTTGACTTGTGTCCCTCCAACAACGTCCAAGCCTTACTTCCCTACATTAAAGTTGTTATCACAATACTGTCATGTAATAACTTTTTTCACTTCCATGCTCACTTCCCTGTTTCTTATCACTGCCTTCAAGGAACTAACAACCATTCTTCCTTGTTGTACCCTTTCAAGCACTTCACCCTCCAAACTTCCATCCTTAATCATCACGCTACCTAAGTACTTAAACGTACTCACATTTTCCATTTCCTTATCATCCAACCTCACTGCACACTCACTGACTTCACCTCTCTCGAAGACCATAACTTTACTCTTCCCTACACTCACCATTAGATTTCAAATATGCAATTTTTGCACCATAAATGATTATAGGACCTTCAAAAATGTGTCAAGGTCATTTATGATTGGCACAATTACATAGGTTACCCTAGGGTACCTTCCTGAATATCATCAAGATCTAAAAAAAAAAAAAAAAAAAAAAGATAAGTAATAACTAGAACACTTTAACTGTCCTGCAGATAGTCACTAGTGTCCATCTACTGTTTCCTACAATGGCCTTGACCTCATTGGTAGTCTGGCCATTTTTGGGTGATCCTTGTTCCAAGATATATACAGAGTTTTATTGCATTTTCTGATACTTTGGGATGTAACCATCAAATAAAAAAGTGCACCCAGCTGGCACACTTGAGCGTTTCAAAATGGAGGCCGAAATCCAATATGGCCGCCTGCATGAATGATGATGCTAATAAAACATGTTAAGCTATCTTTTTCAGTTTTTAATTTTCTTCATACAATAATAACTTTTCCTATCGGAACATGCACTAAACAAAATGATCACCTGTAAACTACACATTGTAACATTTTATTTTAACGATTTTTAAGCTTTTATGGTCATTTTCAGGTGGCAATAGAAGAAATCTTGAATGTTAATTGCTATCATCAAAGTCAATAAAACAATAAAGATATCATTTGAATGCTATTTCCTAATTCAATGCTGCTTACATTTTAGGGACATATCGTAATTACAGATTCAGAGAGCAAACTTCTATATCAAATTATACATAATGCTTTATTTAAATTTCAGAGGAGCTTGCATTTTTCTTTTACCCAAGATTCTGTTATAGAGTAATGTTGAGTAGATTTTATCTAACAGAAGCATTTTTGTTCCAGGTTTCTATGAAAAGAGGTCATGATGGAAGACACCTGCTTTCTAAAAGACTATACTGTATGAACTGTAGTGAACTGTTGGTGGTGCTTTTCTTAATGTAGGAGTAGAAAGACTTCGAGTAGCTAGCATGCATAGAGGTGACAGTCTCCATGAAAAGCTTAGTCATGACAGTGAAACTAGATATAAGTGTCATAAAAAATGTGCTTCCTTTTACACATCCAAGTATCACATAAAGCGCCATTTATCTAAACAGCAAGATGAGGAACTCATTAATAAACCGGATGCCAAAATTAGTCGTCTTTCAGATGACCCTACATTAATCTTTAAGGAACACTGTACTGTAAATTCTGTGGGGAAAAATGCGTTGAGTTAGACCTAAAAAATCCAAGTAGGTGGCGCCGTGTTGTTAAATGTCAAACTGCTGATCACGGATACTAAGAAAAATCATTCAAAGATGTACTTATCGATATGTGTGAAAAAAGAAATGATGAATGGGCTGAAAAAGTTCAATGCAGAATCCAATCTGCTGTAAGTGATCTTCATGTTGCAATACCCAATACCATAAAGACTGTATGTCAGCCTTCAGATGTAATATTCCCAAATCTAATACCACACCACCAGAAGACCTAGCATTTGATAATGTTATTAAAAACCTGAGGGGAGACCAGTCATCTATCTGGAGTGCACCTGAAGTATATTAAATGTATATTTCACATGGCGGAAATCAGCTCACACAAAGAAAACTGATTCAGAAACTTTCAGAGAAACTTTCCCCTGATCTGTTGATTCTGTCAGGTGATGGAGTACCCAACATACTTGTTTTCAGAAAACATGCACCAAAATGTGATAAAACTTGTTCCAGGTAGGAAAAATGATATTAATGATTCTGTGGAAAAGGTTGCAAAGGCAGTCATAAAGAAATCAAAACAACTGAAACAAGATTCATCAACATATGAGTGCTTTATTAGCTTGGCTGATGCTCTTACTTGCTGCAGTTCAGCACTGATGACTTCATTGTCCTCTGTGTCACAAAATCTTTCCAACACACTTCCTGCTGCCATGATAGGAGATTCTGTGACCTCATTGCTCACATATAAACCAACAATTTTGCAGACTGCCTTATCATTTGTTGTTAGAGAAAAATCAATTGTTGAAAGGCTACATGGTTTTGATATTACAACACATTATGATGAGCTCTTGAGATTCAAGGCATCTGCAGCACATGCAGCTGCAAACGCAGTAGAGATGTCAGGTCTTTCCAAGCATAATTAAGGTTTAGTTCAAGCCATAGCATATAATTTTCATGCTAACATCTCGTCTCTTAATGGCCTCCGTTCTATTCATGCTCTGGCTATCTTGGTTACTTAACCTGAAAATGAACAAGATATAGAAAACAAAGATCCATACACAATTAAACGTGTAAAGAAGGAGGAGATGTCCCTTGATCTAGAGCCACCAGAAATGAACCTTCTTCATTACGAGCGGACCAAGGATCCTGATTCAGACATGTTGGTTCCAATTGGCTTGCCACCTGATGTTTCTCGTGCACCACTTGATATCCTAAAACTAATCAAGTGTGGGTGTCAATCCCACACCCCATGTTCAACTGCCCGTTGCAGTTGTGCTGCAGCATAACTTTCTTGTTCACTGTTTTGTGCTTGCCATGGAACTGACTGCCACAATCCTCAACGTAAATCAAGAGTGTCAGTTGAAGAAGAGGAAAGTATGGACATGGAAATGACAGACACTTAATATATTAATTGTAAATGTGTTTAGTTTATCAGTGTTTTTAAGTTTATAAGCAACATATATTTTTGATGCAAAGCATTTTGATCAATTTTGAAAGGCATAATTGGTCTAACATTCTGATATAAGGGATATGAACATTTTAGTTGTAAAAAAAAATATGGTTTAAATATGTTTGTTGGAACAGACATGTTAAATATTTAAAAATGTTTACTGACAGAAAGACCTAATTCTCCATCCTTTCCATGTATAATTTGTTGAGAAAATGAAATATTGTAATACCTGGTGACAGTCTAACAGGGTACGGTAATCACATTTGGTGCCTTTTTTAAGCAATTATAATTAATTGAGTAATTTTTCTTTTCACAATTTACACATATATAATATACTTTGTTATGCCTAGAATTTCTTGAAATAATTCTAGAATTAAATAATGTAATATTTGTAAAACTAGTGACAATAGTAATCAGTTACTGTAATTTTTCATTTTTGAGGGTGGCCATTTTGGATTTCGGCCCATATAACAAAATGCTCAAGTGTGCCAACTGGGTGCACTTTTTTAATTTCATTAGTAGGATCCAATGTATCAAAAAATGCAATAAAACTTTGTATATGTCTCGAAACAAGGTTCAGTGAAATTCCTCCAGACTATGGGGAGATCTGCATTTTTTCTTATCAGCAGTGGCCCATTCCAGGACACATACCCTGGGCAATTCAGATTCCTTGAAAGGTCGCATTGAAATCTCCAGTATACATGCCCAACTTATCTCGTTCATAACATAATGCTGATATGAAACTTTCTGACATGCCCTTCCACTGTGCATAAAGGATTATGATTTATTCTTTTCAGCAATGGCCCATGCAAGGGCACATAGCCTTTGCCCTTCAGATTTCTCGCGCAGTCTCTGATTCTCCTGGAATCGTCGTGAGACTCTGAGGCCATAATTATAATAGTGTTAGCAAAAACAATACTGTAAACCTATGTAAAAGGTGGAGACTAACTAGTTACCTATTTCCTTACTGTGGAACTGCAATAAGGAAGCTTTGCCATAACTATTTATGGTATAATAGGTATGAAATTTTGTCATAAACAAGCATGAGGCCTTTTAAGGTAGTTCAAGGTCATTCGTATTTGGAACATGTACTTAGTTTAACTTAAGATAGCTTCTTGTATAATACCAACAAGATCTGACGACAAAGGTGTGGAAGAACACTTGGGTATATATTACATTTCTCTCAATAACTCGATAACTGAATATTTAACTGTAACCATATTCCTTTCAGGTAATAAGAGGGACCACAGCTTTATTTATGTAAAGTTACAGCTTTACAGCTTTTGTAGTTTTCTCTAAAACATGTTACAAGGAAAACTCTGACCAGATTTGAATCTGGTACTTTCCATTAGGCTAAATGGCAAAACATTCAGCTGAAATTCTCAGCAAACATTTTTATTATAGATTTTCCAACGAAATAGCTGTATGTCAATTAGTTTCTGGATAATATGCATAATTTTGCACATAAAAATAAATATATCTCCTTAAAAAATAGGTCAAGGTCATTTACATTTGGTACAAGTACTTCCGTTACCCTAGGATACCTTCCTGTACAATATCATCAAGATATAGGAGAAAGAAGTGCAAAGAAAAATACTATATTCTACTACTTACCAAAACAATAATCTTCGCCATACAGTATATGTGGTGAAGCTTAATAATAACAACAAAAACAATAACAATAATAATAACTAGAAAATGGAAACTGTCATTAGCAATTTCAGTAACTCACCACATGACAAGGTCATTCAATTCCTTTCTTTACTGCAGGGGCCAATTTATTCCCCAATACCAATTCCTTTAGCTGGTGATTTCATTGGGCTTCATATATAGTGTTCCCTTCGAAGTGAAGGTATTATGGCCCCCCTAGAAGAGTGTCAAACAGGCTGTGACCTTGAGTTTTGGGTCAAGGTCATTCATACTTGGTAGCCATGCATAGCACATCAAGTTCTATAAATGTACAAAGTTTGGTGATTGTACCTACATTCTATCATGGTTTTTAAACTGTGCAGTGTCCACTCAATGACCCCTAACTACTTTCCATTGGCCCGAGGGCGATCACAGAAACTACTTACCCAAATGGGCCCATGGGCATTTCAGACCTGCTCCCTGACCTTGGCTATGTCCCACAAAAACTTCATGTCTGGACCTTTCGCAGTTTCTGAGAATCAACAAATTGACTATTTTTATAGGTTTTTGGCTGTGATACTGATTCATATGAAGCTGCCAGATGGGGGTAATCAGATGGCCTAGTATGATGGCCGTAGCTTTGAAATTAATTAAATACAAGCAGTTTACTTCTAGTGGTTGGTGGAGGCACTCACCATCCACACACTTGATGTAGTGCTGCTCTCGAGTGTCTGCCTTTTCCTTTCTCCTTCCTTGTTTCCATCCTGCCTTCTCTGTCTTTCTTTCCTTCATTCTTTTCCCTTTCTTCTGTCTACGGGTGACTTGACACTGAGTGATAAGCCAAATGATTTCCTGTCTACCAGGATGCCCTTTATTATACAGGATGCTAACCATATAACCAAATTATGGTGCCTGGTGCTTTAATGGGTAATAAAGGCTCTCCAATCGGATTGAGCTGTGTGCACGTTTATATCCAAGGGGTGGCTGGGGTTTATTGCTCACCTAATGCCACTTATGGATGAGTGAGGCTGATCACTCTAATCTTAAATGTCAGGACCTACTTGCCTAGCGCCGGGTTTTTACGCTTATCTTGGGGCAACGCTAAATTAGATGAATGAATGAATGTAAGAATCTGAATTATAATGATTCGAATTCTAAATGTTCGTTGGCGTGTAAGTTTGTGACTGTAAAACAACAAAAACGGTGCACTGTAATGCAGTTTTTGTTAAAGCAAGGTACCGAGAAAATGTTCTAACTTGAAGAATAAAACAATTTCCACTCCAATTGGGCCACCGGTTCCCGAGTTATGATTAAGTTCTAGCCTTTTACTTGGCAACCTTTAGGCAGATCATTTTCTTTTTGGGCACTGAAGTTTCCGTAACACAGACGAAAGTACAGATTGTAGTCCAATTTTTGGAAGAGGAAGGTATCGTTAAAATGCTCAGAGCTGAAGAATAAAACAATTCCAGGCCACAGGTTCCCGAGTTATGACTCACTTCTGGTCTTCTGACATCGAGCGGAAAGACCGCCGAGGGCGGCCTTTAAGCAAGTAATAATTAGAATAATGATTTTGACAAGAACAATATAACTCACCACTCATGTGGTGAGTTATAATAATAATAATAATAATAATAATAATAATAATAATATTATTATTATTATTATTATTATATTGTTATTATAATCATCATCATCATCATAATCATAATGCTGCTGCTGCTGAAGATACGTCAGCTTCAAGGCAACTATCAGTTACTAACATTAACCTGGTCAATCTCTCTCTCTCTCTCTCTCTCTGTTTATCTGTATATCTGTCTATCTGTCTGTCCATCAATCTATATAACTATCTGTATCTATCTATCTCTATATCTATCTATCTATCTATTCATCCATCCATTTATCTCTCTCTCTCTCTCTCTCTCTCTCTCTCTCTCTCTCTCTCTCTCTCTCTCTCTCTCTCTATCTATATATATATATATATATATATATATATATATATATATACATATATATATATATATGAAAGCAGGTAGTTAATCGGGTGATTCATTTCCCTTTCCGTCAGATGTACTGTACACGTAGAAGTACCCGAGAAAATATATATATAACTAAAGACATTGTGTAGCTGTGTGATTCGTTAGTATGCGCCTGTGACTTCCATCATTATGTAGATAATATATTCATGGCTGTATGTAGAGGTTTAAGATGATACATGTATGTGATTTTCTAGTATGTCTTCTGCATCTTGTGTGTGTGTGTGTGTGTGTGTGTGTGTGTGTGTGTGTGTGTGTGTGTGTGTGTGTGTGTGTGTGTGTGTGTGTGTGTGTGTGTCATGCCTACATTTTACTTATTGTGCGACTAAACCACCTGAGTATTTTCCTATGCGTGTGCGTACAAATTAGTTCGTGCATGTATAAATTAGTATTGTTGCTGTTTGCGTGTTGGCTTTGAACGAAGCGCACATTTTGACTATGCACATGCGTGTAACCGTGGGTATGCGTCTGTGATTTTGGGAGCTGACAGCAAACCAGTCTGAGCTGAGTTGGTTCAATTTCCATAATGGCCGGTGGAGGGAGGTGGCGCCGAGTGCTTCCTAATACGAGGTCTGTGATGAGGGCTTGCACGCTGGCTGGCTTTGGTGGGTGGTGCTGCGGGAGCTGGAGGGGGCATGGGGGACTAGGAGGGATGCATGTGCTGGGAGAGGGCGGAGCGGGGGCTGAAGGGGCAGGAGGTGGAGGGGCAGAGGGTTGGCAGGGGTGGCGGTTGGGTTGCAGCAGGAATGAGGCACTTGTGGTGGTGAGTATGTGGGTATCTAGTAGGTGGTGTGCAGCGGTGAAGCGCTGCTTGGCTGGGTCTGTTAAGGTGACTTTGCAGGGGTGGCAGGGTTGCTTAATTTGTGCTGCCGCAATACTGGGCAGGTGGAGTGAGTCTGGGTTGATGGAAATATTGGATATTAGCCAGTGGATTAGATGAATAGTTAACTAAGGATCTGTTGAATTGTTTTTGTGCCATAAGGTAGAGTCAGGCAGAACCAGTGAATGAGTAAGCGAACTTATGGCACAAATTTTTAGGTGGTAGAGATGCAAGTGGATCCAGAGAATAAGTAAGTGGGGTTACGACTCACAATTTTCATTGCTAAAGGGGAGACTGAACCCAGTGAAGAAGAAAATTGGAGTGAAACTCAAAATTTCAAGTGGTCGGTTATGTATAATGGGACGACTAGTCTGGATGAGTTAAAGGAGTTCCGTAATCAGCGAAGAGAAAAAGAAATACAACCAGGCAGGTACAAATGAAATAGGTTGTGGATGACGGTACAGATGCACAGAGTGAGCACGGAAATATAACCGGTAAATGGTACTGAGAGACGAACATACAGTTAACCCTTTCACCATAAAGGCGTCAGATTCGTATCTCCCTCGAACAATTATAATCGGTTTATGAGATACTTTAGATTCAGGTGGTTAGATAGTTTATCCCTTAACAATTTCGCTGTGAGAGGTCTTCCCTAAAAGCCATGTGAACTCTTCACTGGGTAGCGAGAATGATATAAATAATAAAAATAATCGCATTCAAAGGATTAACAAATTGGAGAAAAGGATGCCAAGCAATAGGGAGAGAAAGCTGGGAAGAAGATTGGAAGAGAAAAACAGGAGAGAAAGAAAAATAAATAAGGAAGAAAGATGTTAAGAAAATGGAGAGACGAGGAAAGAAGATAAAATAATCAGAGGGGATATAGGATGAAGCGGGGAAAAATGCCAGAAAGATAAGTATCGGAAGAAGGAGGGAAAGAGTACGAACAATGAGGGAAATGAACGGGTGTGTGACGAACAAAAACAGAGAGGCACAATGGAAGCTGAGAAGGGCTAAGAAATCGAGAAGAGGGAGGGAGGAAGAAAGAGGTAGAGAGGGGAAGCAGGATGGTGGAAGTGGTAAGAAAGAAGGAAGAAAGAATAAGAAAGAGAGGGAAAAGAGGTGAGGAAGAAACGAAGTAGAAAAGAGGAAGAGAATAGGAGAAAGGAAAGATGGGGAACAGGAAAGAGAAAGAAGGGAAGAAGACATAAAGAAGAACGGAAGAGGAAGAAAGAAAGGAAGGAAAGGAAAGGAAGAGTGACGGAGGAGAGGAAACAGGAAAACGGGGAGAAAGAATAAAGGAAGAAAACAGGAAACAGGAAAAGAGAAGGAAATGAGGAGGACGAGACAGTGAAGGAGGAGGAAGAAAGTGAGTAGGGGTAAGGAAGAGTGGAAGTAAGAGAGAATGGAAGTAGGAGAGAGAGAGAGAGAGAGAGAAAGAGAGAGAGAGAGAGAGAGAGAGAGGAAATCAGAGAAAGGGAGTACGAGAGGAAGTAGGATGGATTGAAAGAGTAAGAAAGGAAGTGTGAGAGAGGGAGTGAGGAAGAAGGAAAGCGCTGGAGGGTTCAGGAGCGGAAGCAGGATAGGCAGGATAGGAAGTAGCAAGTTTTTCTGCGTTGTCTCGAAGGTGCCGCAACCCAGCTGTTCCTGCATACTTCCTCAGCCTCCCACTCTCTCTCTCCCCCTGCCTCTCTTACTCTCTTTCCCTGCATCTCTCACCCTCTCTCCCTGCCTTATCTCACTGTCTCACTGACCCTGCCAGTCCTACCTTGCCGTATTCACTCTTTCTCCCTCTTTCACCCTATACTTCATTCCTCTCTTTGATTATGTCATTCTACCTCACTCACACTGTCTCTTATCCGCTTTACTCATTCTCTTGCTGCCTCTTTCATTCTGCGTTACTCACACTGTTTCTCTCACCCTGCCTTATTTACTCTTTCGCTACCTCTCATCCTGCCTCATTCACTCCACTGTCCTACCCTGTCTCACCCATTCTTTTTCTTTCTCACTCACCTTGCATCACTCATCCATCATTAATCAGCCTGCGTTCCCCTCCCCGTATCTAACACAGCCTGCCTCATCCACTCCCTGTTTCACCCACCCCTTGCTTCACCCATCCTCTGTTTAACTCACCTACCCTTCCTCACTCACCTAGCCTCACCTACTCTCTTTCTCACTCACACTGCTCACTCAGCTCACCTCATCCATTCCCTGCCTCACTCACCCTCCCTCATTCTTTCCCTGCCTCAGTCACCCAGTCTCACTCATCCCAACGTTGCACTCATTCTCCCTTACCTCACTGTGGTCGACAAACCTTGCCTCATCTTGCTACTTCACTTCCCCTGTGTCGCTCTCTCTGCTTGCCCCATTCACTCTGCCTAACTCTCCTGTTTCATTAACCACACTTCCTCACTCTTCCTGCCTAATCACACTGTTTCACTTACACTTTCTTACCCCACTCCCTCAATCACCCTGCCTCACTCCACTTTTCCACGCTGCCTCGTTCTGTTGCCTCACAAGTTTCAATATATATTTTTCTCTCTTTCTGTCATCCCATTTCATTTCTCTGTTGCTTCACGCTATTAAGTCACTGTTACCTCATTGTTACCTCAGCTTTGCCACTATTCCACAAGTATTACCTCAGTTACCTCACTATTAAGTACTACCTCATTGTTACCTCAGCTACCTCACTGATCTGATCGGTACATCACTCTTATCCCAAGTTCTTTTCAGATGTTTCTTACCTCTGAAACTTCAATGTACCATCACTATTGCCTCAGTACTACTTCAATTACCTCCCTGTTACCCCACTATTGCCTCACCCTTACCTCACTGTTTCCCCGGTGTTACTTCACTCTTGCTTCATTATTACCTCAGTTACATTTTTACTACCGAAGTTACCTCATTTTGTATCTCAGTTGCCTCACTATTACCTAATTTCTACGTTACGGTATTACCTCAGTTACCTCATTACGATAATATTACTTCACGGTTACCTCATTACCTCACTTTTAGCCCATGATTGCCTCAACGTTACTTCCCTGTTATCTCAAGTATCCATCTTATTATCCCACTATTACCCTATTATTGCCTTACTGTTTCAACGTTTTTACCTCACTGTTACCTCATTATTGCCTCACTGTTACCCCGTAATTGCCTTACAATTACCCCATTATTGCCTCAGTTACCTCATTATTATCTCGCTGTTACCCTATTCTTACCTCACAGTTACCCATTATTTCTTCATTGATATTCTCTTAATGCCTCACTTTTACCCCATTATTTCCTCACTCTTACCCATTATTACCTCAGTTTGTCATTATTTCCCATTATCCATTTTTACCTCACTCTCCCTGTTAATACATCACTGTTACCCATTATTTCCTCACCAGTATCCATTATTGCCTCACTGTCACCCATTAATACCTCACTGTTACCCCATGAATACCTTACTCTTACCCATTGTTACCTCACCGTTACCCATTATTGCCTCACTTCCACCCCATTAATACCTCACTGTTACGCCATTAGTATCTCACTGTTACCCTATTATTACTTCAGTTACCCCATTATTACTTCACTGGTACCCCATTATTACCACTCTGCTACCCCATTTGTGCCTGACTGTTACCACATTTTTACCTCACCTTTGCCCCACACTTACCTTACTTTTGCCTCATTATTGCCTTTCTGTTGCCTCAAAGTTTGCTCCCTGTTTCCTAATTATTACCTCACTCTTACCCATTTCTTACCTTACTGTTACTCCATTGTTACCTCACTGTTACCCCATCATTACCTCAATTACCCCATTATTACCTCACTGTTATCCCATTATTACCTCAATTACCCCACTATTACCTCACTGTTACCCCATTATTACCTCAATTACCCCATTATTAGCTCACTGTTACCCCATTATTACCTCAATTACCCTATTATTACCTCATTGTTACCCCATTATTACCTCAATTACCCCATTATTACCTCATTGTTACCCCATTATTACCTCACTGTTATCCCATTATTACCTCAATTACCCACTACTACCTCACTGTTACCCCATTATTAGCTCACTGTTACCCCATTATCACCTCAATTACCCCATTATTACCTCACTGTTACCCCATTATTACCTCAATTACCCCATTATTTCCTCACTGTTACCCCACTATTTAATCACTGTTATTATTACGCTACTCTTACCTCAATCTTCATTCACTTTCGTACCTCGCTGCCCTGTTACCTCCACCATTTCATATCCAGCTAATATGATGACCATTACTCTCCCTTTTTTTTTTTTTTTTTTTTCCCTTAAAGCCGTGTTCTCTTGGGTATAGGAGGCATTTCGGCAACCCGACCTTATTGTTCATTTTCGTATTTACATCTTATTCATCTCCTTTGCACTCCATGTCCAGTTTAATATCGGCACAGTTTTTGTAAATTATGAAGAGAGTATTAATCGTTCCACTGTATTCACATCATTTGCTCCTCGCCACTTTCAGACGATTTTATTTTTTTCGTCATAGGAAAGGTAATTCACACTGCATGGGTTATGGAATGCAATATCCGATCTTCCATTTCAAAAACGCTCTCTCTTAAGCTAAGTAAAATTTAATGAAGATAATTAATAACGTTAATATGTTCAAATGATATCGAATCAGCCAGTGGATACTGGATGCTATCTTCAGAAAACAAGAAATATGTTCACACACACACACACACACACACACACACACACACACACACACACACACACACACAATGAACGCACTTGCAGTACTATGTGCGATTTGATCTTTTGAAGTTGGCTTTAACAGTATCCCAAGTACTGGACGAATTAAAATAGGCTAATTATTCTGCCTATCGCCCGCCGAGTTTGGCTGTTATAAAGAAGTTTCTAGCATGCAAAGGGTCAACTAATTACATGATCAGGGCCATATGGACTCTGAATGTATAAATCATGACACTCTTCTAAATATGTCACATATCATCTAATAAAGTGAATTACCATGTTGCTGCAGAAAACAGCCATTTCAGCTTATATTCAATATGCATTTTTCTTCATTGCAATTTGCTTATTTCGTATAAATCTCATGACGGCCAACTCTGCGCATTGCCTAATGTGAGAGTGAGGTCGTAGCCTGGTGATCTGTTCGATCTCTTGCCATTGGAAAGGCTATGGCTTACGTGCTACGGTTTGAGTCCAAGACGGGACCGGAGATTTTTCGGCCATGTAAAAGGCTACCAGGAAGGTAGGTCGGCCTATTACCCTTAAATATTCTTGACTACGGCAGCCCGGCCTCGGACCCTTTCGTTCCGAAGGGGAGGGGGCAATATGGGACTGATAATTACTGTTTACCATTTTAAAGTATGTCATATTCAGTAATGAGCCGTTGTCAGTTTAAGAATTGCTGCAATTTTTTTTTTATACACACAGCCAGCAACCAGACTATGAAGAACCGGCTGGAACCTGAATTTGCAGCGCTCAGCTAATTTTAGTTTTGTTCAAGGCCTGTCCAAGGAGATGCCATCCCCAGTTACAATTATTTTACTGCTCTAGTGCTCAAAAAAGTTATTCATCAAACTAAAGCTATTAATATGATAGAGTTTACGTAATCAGCTCCGCCAGTGCAATGATTTCCAGGTCAGTGGGAGTATGGTGTATATCAAAGTGGGCAACACTTACTTAATCCTACTTTATTAGGTGATGTGCAAACAATAAAACTGTCAGACACTCGAATATTGACATTTTAGTGTCTCTTTTTCATCTCGTCAGCTGAATGATAAAGAAGCAATAGCTTGCTACCGACTCGACAGTTATAGCCAGAAATTGCTAGCAAAATAATTCTCTCAATTTTGTTCTCCATAAAAACTCTCACGTAAAGTCACTTTTATTTTACAACGAAGCCTGCCAGAATAAGAACTTGAAAATGATGAGGTATACTAAGTACTGGTGCATCTCTGCAAACAACCCGGCAAATCCAAATGCAAGCAACATTGCAGTCCTTCATTCACATTGGTTATTAAGGGATCTTTGGCTTTTTTACACATACAGTATGATAAAAATGGCTCGTAGTCAGCCTCAGTATCTCCTACTCCATCTATATGAACAATCTTGTCAAGTTCTCGCATTACTTGATCTTATTACGAGCTGGGGTGAAGCCCTCGCAAGTCTCTCGTCAAGTTCTGGCATTTTCTCACATATGAGCGGCCCAACCAGGCCCGGCCCGACCTGGTCCGACGACCGTAAAGCTTTTGAGAAGCTGCTATCTCAGCAACTACAGGGCAGATCACCGCGTGGTTTGCACCATATGATACCCCAATTCTTTAAAATCTGATTTTGACAGGTTTCATCTCATCCTGGCGGTGCACGTGGCATGTGACACTCGCCAAGTGCAGTATGTCGAAAGTCTTCAAAAGGCAACAAGACAGACAGTTGGTTCTAAAGGCATGAAACTTGGTAGGTAGATAGCCATCAACGTACTCTAGGCATCCTCGGGGTGTAAGGCAGCATTTCAATGTTTTTGGATTTAAATGGCTTCGTTCGTACCTCGCCGACAAAAGCATTTTACTGGCGCAGATACGAACAGTAATACTACTCAAGTCGTTCTCTGATCAGTTGTAGTGTTTTTTTATTTCTTTTCCACAACATGCTTGTACACAATAGCATTTTACCAGAACATTGTTTTTTGAGCTACAGACAGACAATCTATGACAGGCCTGCAGTACCCATCTACCGAATCCCTACCAAATTCCAGAGGTTCTTGTAATGCAGGGTTTGTAGCATTATCAAGCATGCAGATCATTGCCTAATAGTGAGAGCAGAAGACTGCGGGACATAAAGTATCTGTTGTATCCCTTTAATATGGTGATGTCTTATTTACCCGTAATTTATTTTTGCCATCTGGAGACGATTCTATTATCACAGAGAAAGCTGTTAATTTGGAAAGGTTGGATAGAGACTTCATCAACATTTTTAGACCTAAGTCTTCGAGTAAATCGTTTCGCATTAGCCAGAATATATATATATATATATATATATATATATATATATATATATATATATATATATATATATATATATATATACCAAGGCTGCTTCCCCCAAGGAAAGGGAGGTAGCCGAGACAGGACGACACACTCCCCATTTACTCATCCATTCAAACACATTCATTTGCATCTTAGTCCCAAAGGGGAGAACGGACAGATTCTCACCGCACCACACCGCACAAGGGTCAACTGCGCAATGCAATCAGTGACATCCGCAGCAGGGCCCGACAGCAGAACTGGTTTACCCCTGCCACATCATAACAGACCCATCCCCTTACCCGCACCTGACCTGACTAGCTGATCAGACCAAATGCGGGAGAATATCCCCTCAGGGCTGCGTCATCACTTATTCATTCACAATCTCTCTCCATTTATTTCTGTCACGCACAGCCACTCTTTCTTGCTCAACAGACATCCCTCTCGCATCCAACGCTCTCTTCACACTGACCATCCATCCTATTCGTGGTCTTCCTCTCAGCCTTACACCTCTCACATCAGATCTAGTTATCTTTTTCACCAATCGCTCATTATCCATTTTCTCCATATGCCCAAACCATCGCAACACCCTCTGCTCAACTGATGATTCTTTGATCACGAAGGAGGAAGTGGAGAAGGCAGTAAAGGAGATGAAAACAGGGAAAACTGCAGGTATGGATGGGTGTGCTGTGGAATGCCTGAAGGGTGGTGGAGTGACTATTGTTGACTGGTTAGTAAGATTGTTGAATGTGTGCTTTGAGAAAGGTATGGTGCCAATTGACTGGGCAAGTGCTTGTGTGGTCCCGTTGTATAAAGGCAAGGGTGATAAGTATGAATGTACTAGCTTTAGGGGTATAAGTCTGTTGAGTGTTGTAGGTAAGGTGTATGGCAGAGTGTTAATTATGAGAGTTAGAGAGGGTACAGAGGGAGTGATTGGTGATGAGCAGTGTGGCTTTAGGAGAGGGAGGGGATGCGTTGATCAGGTGTTTGCTGTGAAACAAGTGTGTGAAAAGTATTTAGCGAAAGGCAAGGATGTGGTTTGGGCATTTATGGATTTAGAGAAAGCGTATGATAGAACTGATAGGGAGGTTTTGTGGACTGTTTTAAGATTGTATGGACTTGATGGTAGGTTACTAAAAGGGGTGAAAAGTTTTTATGTAAATAGTAAAGCGTGTGTAAGAGTGGGAAATGCTGTGAGTGATTGGTTTCCCGTGAGAATGGGGCTACGACAGGGATGTATGATGTCGCCTTGGTTGTTTAATATTTTCATGAATGGTGTTGTAAGGGAAGTGAATGCAAGAGTTTTAGGCGGAGGTCTGAGTCTGGTGAATGTTGATGGTGGAGAGTGGAATCTGAAGCAGCTGCTGTTTGCAGATGATACTGCACTGGTGACTGATTCAGAGGAGAGATTGAGACAGTTGGTAGAGGAGTTTGGAAGGGTGTGTGAAAGGAGGAAATTGAAAGTAAATGAGAATAAGAGTAAAGTGATGAAGTGTACGAGGTTGATAGATGGTAGGGGGATGAATATAGTTTTGAATGGTGAGTTGCTTGAGGAGGTAGATTGTTTTAAATATCTAGGGTTACATGTTGCTGTGGATGGAAGAATAGATGCAGAAGTGAAGTTTAGAGTAAATGAAGTAGGAGAGGTGCTGGGAGGAATGAAAAAAGTTTTTAAATGTCGTTCGCTTAGAATGGATGTAAAGAGAAGGCTGTATGAGGGTGTTGTGGTACCGACTGCGTTACATGGGGCTGAAACATGGAATATGGGTGTAGCAGATAGGAAAAGTTTGAATGTAATGGAGATGAGGTGTCTGAGGAGTATGTGTGGAGTGACGCGTATGGATCGGGTGCGAAATGATGATATATATATACTGTATATATATATATATATATATATATATATATATATATATATATATATATATATATATATATATATATATATATATATTGGTTTATAAGGTATGAAAATCTTCTTGTGGGGAAATATATGTATAAATATGTATGCACACTGATGCCTTTTATTAGAAAATCGACAGCATGCACACAAACAGGAGACATGTACTAAAATTGTATACTGTGAACTAAAATCAAAGTTTAATTAAAATGCATTTCTCTATTTTCATAGATCCTCAGTTAAAACTAGTGGCCCAGGAAGAGGTGTGCTTCCTACAAGTGATTGTTAGCCTATTAATCACTTGTAGGAAGCACACCTCTTCCTGGGCCACTATTTTTAACTGAGGATCTATGAAAATAGAGAAATGCATTTTAATTAAACTTTGATTTTAGTTCACAATATACAATTTTAGTACATGTCTCCTGTTTGTGTGCATGCTGTCGATATTCTAATAAAAGGCATCAGTGTGCATACATATATATATATATATATATATATATATATATATATATATATATATATATACAGAGAGAGAGAGAGAGAGAGAGAGAGAGAGAGAGAGAGAGATTCATTCCCCTCTACGTAAGGGTTAGTCGCATTAGCTTGTTAATTCTCAAACCCCAGGAAGTTTCCTATTGGCGTGTGAGGTAGTGTGTAGTTATTCAGGGTAAAATGAATAAACCATGCCCTGAAATTCAATGGTAAATATGGGAGGTCTTTATAAAGTTGAACGAAATCATCTATGGTTAGCAAAGAATAAACAGAAATGATACTTTATCATAATGAAGGGTAAACTTGCATTCTAACATCAGCTTCATGTTAGTTCTTTGTGATGGAGATATAATTTACAGACGAATGTTCCAGACGCATCAAGTACAGATTCATGTGCCATTAGATAAGGCAGCAACTGAAGGAGCGTCCTTGTCCGTTCGTTTCTCACGAACAATATTTGGAAATGAGATTCTTCACGTCTGGAAACTTTAACGAATTTAGAGAAGTCACACGCCATATCACACAACTCCAAATCACGTAACACACCATACCCCCCCCCTCACACCACACCACACTAAGGTCACTAACCGAAGTGCCCTGAAGTTCCCTCATCTATTTCTTGTGTATTTTTTTCGTTTCCAAATAGAATATTATTTCATTATATTTCCTTTGTTTCCACCCGCGTTGCGAAGCGAGCGGAGTGGTCATGTTTACAGTTTTGAGGTTGGATGGCTGGCATTAGTTTGTGTGTGGGTAAACAAGATGTCTCATGAACGACATGAGATGTCAACATAAAACTTTTAGAGTATCAAGATACAGTACGGGAAAAATCTTAGACGAGTTCGAAAATGGACACTCGGGGTCAAGGTCAAGGTCACCAAAGGTCAACTGGTTGACTTTTGTCAACCATTTTGGTGACCTTGACCTTGGCCCCGAATGCCCATTTTCGAACTCGTCGAAGATATTGGCTATATCTTGATACCATGAAAGATTCATGTTCATAGCTCAAGCCGTTCATGAGATATCTTGTTTACCCACCCACAAACAAAGCCAGCCAGCCAGCCTCACAACTGTAAACATTACCACTCCGCTCGCTTACCACCCGCGTCGCAAAGCGAGCGGAATAATAATGTTTTCAGTTGCAAGGTTGGCTGGTTGGCTTTGTATATGTGTGTTGTACATCCTGAATTTGTTGCAAGTCAGAAATAGAGGTGCAAATTTATGTGCCTAGGGCTACGCGGGTTGTGACATACCATCGTGGGATGGCTTCTAGTTTCAGTGTTTTTTTTTTTTTTACTTTTTTTTTTTTTTTGCTTTGCCACACTAGCCTGGATGACTGGTATCGTGATAACAACTATATTGCCAAGTTGTGCCTTCCAGTGACTGTGTTATGTAGTGTCAACTATTGTCTTACAAACTCAGGAAAATTTCCATCACCGCAGGGTGCTCGCTTTGCAGCATATTCGAAGACAGCTACCCTCTCTCTCTCTCTCTCTCTCTCTCTCTCACACACACACACACACACACACACACACAAGGCATTACATAACTACGTTGAACTGAGTAGTCTGTGAACTTCTACTATATGGCCAATGAAGTACGGTATATTTCTTTGCAAACACCATCTTTGACTATGGTCATGAAGCGCTATAAAGCTGAGAGGGCAATAGAAAGACTGTACAAAGAAGATGAATTTTAGAGGTAGTATCAAGTGTCAAGATTTAGGCTACCTCGACATGCACGAGCGGTATTTTGTGAGCAGTGATTAACCACAAACACATACAAGGGACAACAAAATAAATGAACCCAAGTTCTCCCCAGCATACTACCTCTAATTGCAGGGTAGATAGGACCACACCCGTGTAAATGTCTATCTGTCTATCTATATACCTAGGCTGCTTCCCCCAAGGACAGGGAGGTAGCCGAGACAGGACGACACACTCCCCATTTACTCATCCATTCAAACATTCATTCGCATCTTAGCCCCAAAGGGGAGAACGGACAGATCCTCACCGCACCACACCGCACAAAGATCAACTGTGCAATGCAATCAGTGACATCCGCAGCAGGGCCCGACAGCAGAACTGGTTTACCCCTGCCACATCATAACAGACCCATCCCCTTACCCGCACCTGACCTGACTAGCTGATCAGACCAAATACGGAAGAATATCCCCTCAGGGCTGCGTCATCACTTATTCATTCACAATTTCTCTCCATTTATTTCTGTCATGCACAGCCACTCTTCCTTGCTCAACAAACATCCCTCTCGCATCCAACGCTCTCTTCACAATGTCCATCCATTCCTATTCGTGGTCTTCCTCTCAGCCTTACACCTCTCACATCAGATCTAGTTATCTTTTTCACCAATCACTCATTATCCATTCTCTCCATATGCCCAAACCATCGCAACACCCTCTGCTCAACTCTACCAGCCATCTCCCGAACAACTCCAGTTCTCCTTCGCACTTTATCATTTCGCACCCGATCCATATGCGCCACTCCACACATACTCCTCAGACACCTCATCTCCATTACATTCAAACTTTTCCTATCTGCTACACCCATATTCCATGTTTCAGCCCCATATAATGCAGTCGGTACCACAACACCCTCATACAGCCTTCTCTTTACATCCATTCTAAGCGAACGACATTTAAAAACTTTTTTCATTCCTCCCAGCACCTCTCCTACTTCATTTATTCTAAACTTCACTTCTGCATCTATTCTTCCATCCACAGCAATATGTGACCCTAGATATTTAAAACAATCTACCTCCTCAAGCAACTCACCATTCAAAACTATATTCATCCCCCTACCATCTATCAACCTCGTACACTTCATCACTTTACTCTTATTCTCATTTACTTTCAATTTCCTCCTTTCACACATCCTTCCAAACTCCTCTACCAACTGTCTCAATCTCTCCTCTGAATCAGTCACCAGTGCAGTATCATCTGCAAACAGCAGCTGCTTCAGATTCCACTCTCCACCATCAACATTCACCAGACTCAGACCTCCACCTAAAACTCTTGCATTCACCTCCCTTACAACACCATCCATGTAAATATTAAACAACCAAGGCGACATCACACATCCCTGTTGCAGCCCCACTCTCACGGGAAAGCAATCACTCACAGCACTTCCCACTCTTACACACGCTCTACTATTTACATAAAAACTTTTCACCCCTTTTAGTAACCTACCATCCAGTCCATACAATCTTAAAACAGTCCACAAAACCTCCCTATCAATTCTATCATACGCTTTCTCTAAATCCATAAATGCCCAAAACACATCCTTGCCTTTCGCTAAATACTTTTCACACACTTGTTTCACAGCAAACACCTGATCAACGCATCCCCTCCCTCTCCTAAAGCCACACTGTCATCACCAATTACTCCCTCTGTACCCTCTCTAACTCTCATAATTAACACTCTACCATACACCTTACCTACAACACTCAACAGACTTATACCCCCAAAGCTAGTACATTCATACTTATCACCCTTGCCTTTATACAACGGGACCAAACAAGCACTTGCCCAGTCAACTGGCACCATACCTTTCTCAAAGCACACATTCAATAATCTTACTAACCAGTCAACAATAGTCACTCCACCACCCTTCAGGCATTCCACAGCACACCCGTCCATACCTGCAGCTTTCCCTGTTTTCATCTCCTTTACTGCCTTCTCCACTTCCTCCTTCGTGATCAAAGAATCATTTAACTCTCCCAACACATTTATTCCTTGCACCCTTCCATCTGCCACAATCTCAGCCACCCTTTCCTCCTCTACATTTAACAATCTTTCAAAATACTCTGCCCATCTCTTCCTTACTGCATCCATTTCAATTAACATTCTTCCATCCTCTGCTTTTACTCGTTCTTCCTTCCCAGACTCTCCCTTTCGCACCCTTTTCACCTCCTTCCAAAACATTTTCTTATTCTGTTGAAAATTCTCTGTCAGCCGCCTACCCCACCTCTCATCTGCTGCCACTTTAGCATCACGCACAGCCCTTCTCGCTCTATTCCTCTTTTCCTTATACCTTTCATATGACATTTCATCCTTCCTCTGCAGCCACCCTTCATATGCACGTCTCTTCTCAGCCACAGCCATACTTACTTCCTCGCACCACCATTCACTTCCTTTTCTTACACCACCACCCACACGTCTCACACCACACACCTCTTCTGCATGCCCCACCACAGCACTGTTAAACAACTGCCATTCCTCCTCCACACTGCCATTTTCCCGATCTTTCACTGCGTTCCACTCATCTTTCAATTTCTCCTGATACTCTATCTTTTTGTCTCTTATCCAACTCACTCACTTTCAAAACCTCCCTGCCATACCTAACCCTCCTAGCTCTCACCCATCTCTTACCTACTCTTAACTTTCCCTCCACCAGGTAGTGGTCAGACATACCTCCACCCTCCCCTCTCAGAACTCTCACATCCAACAATCTTCCTACTACATTCCTAGACACAACCACATAGTCCATCAAAGCTCTATCAACAACCCTTCCACCCTCCTGTCTCACCCATGTATATTTATAAATATCTTTCTTCTCAAACAGCGTATTCCCAATCACCATCTCTCGCTCAACACACATTGCTATCATTTGTTCCCCATTTTCATTTCTTCCAGGCACACCATGCATACCAACTACGCCTTCAACTGGTACATTTCCCACTCTAGCATTCAGATCTCCCATCATTACCACATTCACATTCGCTCCAAAACTCTGCAGACACTCATCAACATCATTCCAGAAAGACTCCCTCTCTTGTTCATCCTTTTCACTACCAGGCCCATATGCACTCACAAACACCCACAACTCACGTTCAAATTTCGCTTTCACCCACATCAGTTTCGGTGACACCTCCTTCCATTCAGTCACACATTGCTGTACTTCCGGACTCACTAACAAGGCCACACCTTCTCTTGCCCTCCTTCTATCAACACCTGACAATCTTTCATTCACACTTCCAAACATAGATTCCCCCTTCCCTTTCATCTTCGTTTCACTCAAAGCTAACACATCCAACTTTCTTCTCACAAACATTCTCCCAATCTCCTCCCTTTTAGCCTCAATCGTACTACATCCACGCACATTCATAGACCCAATCTTCAGGGTACGGGGATAACTCCATCCCCCATCCCTTTCTCTGGCCTGTCTCTTTTTAGGAACTAAAAGACAGAGGAGGGGGTCCCTAGTTCCCTCACCCCACCCCTTTTAGTCGCCTTTTACGATACGCAGGGAATACTCTGGCAGTATTCTTCCTAACACAACCTGGCCGCAGAGTAGTAGTACCACCCCAAAGTGCGGCCAGGTTGTGTCCCCCTCGCCACAGGGGGGTCGTGTAAATGTACGAGAGAAAAACAATGGCATCATGTCAGCTTGGTGAAACTGTTTGACATCACCTGAATGATATACTCTATCAGACAGGCAAAAGTATTAATAGTATACGTAGCACAATTAACGTTTGGCGAAATTTAATTATTCTATATGACACGTGAAAATTTGGTCTCTGATTAACTCCCAAATTATTTTCTTTATATATTTTAATAAGACATAATTTAGACCTTGAAGCAAAATTATCATGACCATTGAGCACAATAAAACCAAACTGTATTGTATTCAAAGGTGTTTCAATTGCAAAGTAAAACTAAATCAAAACATTTGGTGACGGTCGTTTATCCTCAACCATGACTCTGTTGTGATCTCTTGCTCCACAGAATCCAGGAGCTTAGCACCGGGAATCACTGTTCCCACCTGCTGCTCCTCCTCCGCCTCATTAGTAGATTGAAGTAGATCACTGACTGCCATGTCCTCACTCTATTCTTCATAATTTCGTTCACATCTGGTCACCACACGTGGAACTTCCTCATTCATTCTATGATCAATGGTAAGTTTCATTACACGAGCAAGAAGTATGGTGAATCAGGCCATCTCATTTTGAACAGAGCATGAGAGCTCAGTGGCTCATAAATTATTAGTGGATTTCCGACAACAAAGTTTCAGATATGTCTTTCTCAACAAGTCTGTGTCAGGAACTTCTACATTCACTTGATTGTTTATATTGATCGTCCAGAAATAACCTTAAGCAAAAGAATCTGCATCAGACCACTTAGGTCATGGGTCGGGGAACTGGGGTAAATTACCCCTAATTGGGTAAATCTAAAAACTTTAGGGGATGTGCGTTCGGTATGAGAGGCAATGCGTGCGGTATATCACTGATTTTTCACATATATGAAACGCCATTGTTAGTTCTGCCTCCCTAAGCATTAAACTCGGTTAATGCCTTGCGTTTCTGAGAACTTTCAGTGAAAATACCTTTCTTTCATCTTCCACACTGTCATTCCTCGCGGAAATGCAAATGTGCATTGCCACAAACACTGTGCACTCTTCCATTTTCAGATTCTAGTCATTCATAACACATTATTTTGCTCTCCACTGCCAATGACATGGTAGCTATGCATTCTTGCCTACAACATGCTTCCTCCCCGCCTGAGGTACGATAGCTGCACCGTGATGCATAATGTCGAGGATTTTTGCACTCATTCTAGGCTTTCTGACGTTTTCTTTTACCCCTACACTGCTTCCACAGGACCGTATCCTGGCTCTTTACACACTTGGCACAAAGATCCATTACCTTCCATCTCCCTGACTCCAGGTGCCAGTGTACACCTTGTCACACCGCCAATTTTTTATCTCCTCGGACAAATTCACAGTCTTCTAGGGGACTCACTGTCATTTTGGTGGAGTCTGCCTGTCTCTTACGTACAGAACATACGTACTAAGCACATCTGGTGGCAATCCCTCTAAATCCTGCTTTAATTTCAACAGTTTGTCAGTCGCTTTAGGGTTTCAGTTCCTTATGACCTTAGCTATTTGCCTGAAGTGCAAAGTCCTTGCAAATGTTGTTGTCTTTATTTTCAAAAGTCTTGCAATATACTGTAGTTCTGTCATGATTTAATATACCCATGTACTTTCTCATAAAAATTATCGTACTGTAGTTTTCTCTGATCACACTCTCGCAACACGAAAACAGTGATCTGACCAGTGATTTAGATTCAGCTCGAGTAATCTGATCTTATGCAGACACGAAAACAAACAATGCTTTAGCTTCTAAATCTGTCACAGCTTGAGCAACCTGATCTCAACCAGACGCTCTCTGTGTGTCAGTCTGTCTATCTGCCTCTCGTCCCCGCTTGATCCTTATCTTTCTTCCTTCATCTCTTTTTTCCTTCTTTTCCTTAAATGAATGAAACTTTGTTTCTTGGAGGGAACAGTTTTGCATGTTTTTAGCCTTTGGTTCTTTCTTCCTTGGATAACAAAAAACAATGCGGGGAAGGCGATAGTGCATTATTTAGCATATCCAGCTCTCAGCATGAAATAAATGAATTCGATTCTCGGGCCGGTCAGACTGTTTGGTATAGTTTGTTTAATCCTTGTCCATCGTCACCAAATTTTACAACGGAGGACCTAGATATAACACCACCTACACAAATTTTACTCAAACATGTCCTAAAACTGCCACCTTTCCATCTTGAATACTGAGTTGCCGCATGAGATGAGCACTAAAATGTGATACCAGTTGCGAAGTGGTCTTATGGAAAGGATGTAAAGATGTAGTAATGTTTTTTTTTTTTTTTCTGTCATTGAGCTAAGGGAAATAAGTTGCAAGAGAAGGAATACGGCTTAATTTATAAAAAAAAATGTATAACATAGATCGTTATTGTTCTAATGGATGATTAGGACTTTGCAAAGAATGATTACCGTCGTCAAATCGATGGGCGTAATTTGTTTTTTATTTATTTATTTATTTTGCATCCCTCCCTTCTCCCTCTTCACGCATTCAACTTCCCATCATTTCGCTATGTTCCGTCTCTTTCCACACCAGAAGAGCGTTCAGAGAGCCAACATACAATTAATTAAAGATCATAAATCGTGTTAAGTGTCACAGTATCAGACTTATATTTTACAGGCAAGTTATATATCAATGAACCAGAGTAAAATGCTCCAGATAATATTACCTGTCATCGACATCATCATCATCATCATCATCATCACGACCTCTTTTCCCAAAGAAGAATGGAGTGAGGAACATTTAGCACATCTGTACATAGACAGTACTGTACATCACAGGAAAAATGCTAATCAGCAATATGCTACATAAATCACTTACGCATTAATCACACAAGAAAATGCAGCACCCATTCGCAGATAACTCTTTACGGAAAACGCTGACAAGCGTATGGCAACAACAATACCCCAGGCTGAACCGCTAATCCAGAGAATGATTGATCACTGAGACCTTGGTTTCAGACTTTCTAGACATACAGGGATTACTAGTTCATTTTGGGGCTTTATGACATACTGAAGTGTACAATCGAATTGTTACGCTGTGCTGAATGTAAGCTAGAAAAATACATGTAAGGTACACCTAGCTGGAGTTCCGATTTCTTAATATAATACAAAAATTCTTGGTGAAACGATGTACAACATCAAGCACAAACAGTTCTACATGAAAAAAAAAAAATCAGGAATGGTCTAATTGGCCAAGGAAATAGCCTAACACACACCACACACACAAACACACACACGGTACTTTTTTTTCTAAATTATCGTAGTTTCCTCTTATCACAGTTTCTTAACACTGAAACAAACTATGCTATCACCAGCAATTTTGTTTCAGCACGAGTAATCTGATCATATGCAGATACGAACACACAGACACACACACACACACACACACACACACACACACACACACACACACACACACACACACACAATACCATGAATTAAGAACTGCTTGTGAAACACAATGGCATCTCTTCTAGACACTTCGGACACGATTTCCGGTTCTCATGAGGGTGACGGATCAGAACTGAGGGGTAGCAACACTTAACCTTGCCCAAATAAGCAACAAAAATCATGGAAGGACCTGGTGGAGTTACCATGCATCTCAAAACATTCGCACATATCGAACCATGTAGATTATTATACGCCCCTTACCGCTGCTTACGATGCTTCTGCACTTTCTCATATGGCCATCAATAGTCCTGTTACCTCTCTTGTTTTTTTTTTTTTTTTTTTTTATGAACTTTGATAATCTTGTCTGATGATTCCTCTGCAACCAATGCTGATTCTTTTCTTGGCCAAGGGTCTCTCCCATTGGTGTCTGTTACTGTCGATTAACCAGAATGAATTTTAAAGTCCATGAAGGGAATAGCAGGATAGGCAATAGTTTCTATGCTGAGTGTACACTCAAGCTCCTGACCCTTTCACGGCCGACGAAAGTGGACTGGCAACCCAGGACAAGTGATGATCATTCCTGCATGGCATTCACCGGTGTTATCAGGTGTCACAGCCAACCTACCCTGCCATATTTTGACGCTCGATCAGCGTATCGACAGTGACACAGGTCATAAATATTACCTGAAATGTATAAGACGTGTAACATTTTGATTTAAAAGGTAATATATAACTTGCTACAGGCAACTTGGTATACTGTACATAAACACCTCAACAGCATTGTCATGATTGACCATACTGAAACACACACCATAAAACAGGCTCTCATAGCACATATCAAAATATCTTTGCATTATTCTTTTCCCTGGGACTGCAAATTGGAGGCGGAATTCTAATGACAGGCAAAACTGCAGGTGAATGGAGTCGGTTCGACAGGAAAGAACGTATCTCTATTCCCCCTGCCCCCCCTCACAATGCGCAGGGAATACTAGGGTGACTCAGGAAAAACTCCCACATTTGAAAGGTACATGAAAACAAAATGGTTAAAGATAATAAAAATATTATTTGCACACATGAAACTTCCTTCAAAACAATTTTTATTCATCATGTTTTAAAGATGACATCCGCCAAACGGTGGCCGTCATTGTCTATACACGCTTGGAGACGATTTCTGAAGGCTGCCATGGCTCGACGGGGCATGTCAAGTGGAACAGCGGCTATCTCCTGCTGAATAGTAACCTTAAGGGCTTCAAGAGTTTGGGGTCGATGAGTATACACTCGTGATTTAATGTAGCCCCACAGAAAAAAATCACAAGGGGCGAGGTCAGGGGAATGGGCCAGCCACCCAACATCCCCACGCAACGAGATCACCCGTTCCCGAAACATTTCCCTCAGCACTTGCAATGATCTTCGAGCTTTGTGCACCGTAGCTCCATCTTGCTGAAACCACACATTGAGTTCTTCAAGGTCAAGGTGTTCGAGTTGTGGCATTAGAAAGTTTTTGAGCATATCAATGTAACGGTCAGAAGTTACGGTAACAGTTACACCACCCTCTTCAAAGAAATAAGGACCCATGAAGCCAACATCGGCAACAGCGCACCACACAGTCACTTGATTGGAGTGCAACGGTCTTTCATGTACCATGCGATGGTTGTCTTCAGACCAATAACGAAAATTTTGTTTGTTTACAGAGCCACTCAAATGAAAATGAGCTTTGTCACTGCACAAGCGAACAACATCTTCTGGAATACGTTGCAGAATGTTCTCACATAACTCCCTGCAGCTTATCCAGTCTCTCGCATTGAGTTCTTCCACAACCATCATTTTGCATGGATGGAAGTGAAGGTCTATGTGTAAGATTCTCCTTGCAGTTTCCTGGGATATCCCTACAGCTAAAGGATGCTTTCACGCGAACATCTTGGAGACTGCACAACAGATTCCCTGAATGCTTCAATATTCTCAGGCGTATGAGCGCTCCTAGGTCGACCAGGTGATTTTCTTTTTAAAGCTGAGCCTGTTGCCCTGAAATTCTCAACCCACTGCAAGATAGTTTTCCAATCTGGAACGTTTTGGTTCCGTGGAATACTGAAACGTCTCCGAAAGGCCCTCTGCACGGCGATCACGGAATGGTTGTTTGTGATGAACTCTTCGACAGCAAACGCACAGTGTGCTTCCGACCACGCCATGTTGGTGACTGAGGACGGTTGGGGTTGGGCTACCAACAGACCCTAGCCCCGCCCCTCCCGCCTCACTACTGTCAGTGCTACAGCCTTTCGAAATGTGGGAGGTTTTGGGGGGTCACTCTGTACAAGTGCTGGGCAGTGGCTCAACTGTACTGCCCTACATGGCACGCAGGAGCTACGTATGCAATATTATGTTTCCCCCCTTGTCCCAGCGAAACCTCTCATGATCCGATATGTAGTATTATATTCTAGTTAACGCCTGATGATTTTATTAGGCAAACTGTAAGTCATAGGAGACTACGTTGCTAACACCGACCCTCATGCGGTCGGATATCTCATATGCTTTTTCAGCCAATGCCAGATAATATAATTTAGCTAAGAGTTAGTCATAGCAACCTGGGAGTGTTAAGGTATTAATCACTGTCTCTGCTTCATGAACTTATGATATATATAATAGTAATAAAAATGTTATATTACATGGTATATTGTCAAAGCTATATTATATTAACCTTCACATGAGTCCATAAGAAAAAGTAATCATACTGCTAATTATTTTATTTTTTTGGCCAAACCATCAGAACCCACAGTCCTATGACCTGGTGTGAATGTACCGCCATCATTACTTAGGTCTATTTTATGTAATAGTTGTGTTGTTATACGAATACAGCTATGTATCTAGTCATTACATAAATATATATTTCATTAAATTTTTATATGCGTAAATAAATATTGGTAGGAGAAGGGATCTTTATTTTGTTTTTTTTGATTTGGAAAAGGCCTTTGACAGAGTCCCTGGAGAGGTGGTGAAGTGGACAATGAGAAAGCTTGGCTTCGAGGAGTGGCTGGTTAGGGTGGTTATGGCCATGTATGTGGATGCTCACACCCAGGTGAGAGTGAATGGAGATTTGAGTGAAGAGTTTTCCGTGAATGTTGGTGTGCATCAGGGGTCAGTCTTGAGTTCCATGTTGTTTATCATGGTACTTGAAGCCCTTTCACGTAACTTTAGAAACGGACTCCCGTGGGAGGTGTTGTATGCTGATGATTTGGTGTTGATTGCAGAGAATGAAAGGGAGGCGGAGGAAAGGTTTAGGAAGTGGAGAGATGGTATGGGGCAAAAGGGTTTAAGGGTAAATGCAGATAAAACAAAAGTGATGATATCTAGGGTTGGTGGCGGTACTGTCAAAGACGAGGGAGAGTGGCCATGTGCAGTTTGCCACAAGGGCGTGGGAAGTAATTCCATCTTGTGCAGTGTGTGTGATAAATGGGTGCATAAGAGATGTAGTGGTATCAGAGGTAGACTGCGAGATAATGCTGATTTTATGTGTACGGCGTGCCGGGGTGAGCAGGTGGAGATTGTCAGACGTGAAAGGATTGAACTTGCTAGTGAATCTCTTAAGTGTGTGGAAGAGTTTTGTTATTTGGGAGACATGTTGTGTGCTGGAGGTGGGGCTGGAGCTAGCTCTGTGGCTAGGGTGAGAAGTGGTTGGAAGAAGTTCAGGGAGCTCTTGCCTCTCCTGACATTGAGAGGACTCTCCCTACGTGCTAAGGGGTCTTTGTATGCAGCATGTGTTAGGAGTGTAATGCTGTATGGCAGTGAGACCTGGGCAGTGAAGGAGGAAGATATTCGCCGGCTCAGACGTACAGAAATGACAATGATTAGGTGGATGTGCAGTGCGTCCATGCATCCTAGGCCTGGAGGGGCTGGGTTTACAATGGAAGAGTTGAGAGGTAGGATGGGACTGGAGTGTATTGGTGTTGTGATGAGGAGAGGTAGATTGAGGTGGTTTGGACATGTGGAGAGGATGGGGGATGATAATTGGGTGAGGAAGGTGAGAAGTGTTAATATTGGGGGTGGGGTTATGAGAGGTAGACCGAGAAAGACATGGGCCGAGGTCATTAAGTGTGACCTTAGGGTTAAGGGACTGAACAGGGAGGCTGCAATGGATCGTGCAGCGTGGAGAGCCGCCATTAGGTGACCAAGGCCGACACATGCAAGCATGTTGGAGCCTTTAAAAACGAAAACGAAAACGAAATGAGCTAGAAGCCATCTCACGATGGGATCTTGCCACCCGCGTAGCCAGAAAGTTTTTCCTCGCCACATAATTTTGCATATCCATTTCTGATTTGACACAAATTCAGGATGTAACACACACAAACAAAGCCAGCCAGCCAACCTCACAGCAGAAAACATTACCACTCTGCTCGCTTCACAACGCGGGTGATAATGAAATAGACTTTAGAATAATTTTAACCACTAAGCCAGGGTAAAGCCTTTTCTAGTTCACTCTGGGTATCGTCGGTGGGTTTTTGGCACCCCTAGGAAGCCACTTGAGGTCGAAGGAGTACATTGTAGGTTAGTGTGTGGTACTCATACTGACGCTCGGAATCTCGGATAGTCCCATATATAAAATTTATCTGCAGTGTGCTCTCCCTTCGTATATGTAGCATTAAGAACGCAAAATAATTTAGAAATGCAAATATTACCAATGAGTTTCTTATTCTAACCATAGATATCAAATTAAATTAGTAGCATTATAACTATAAACTGATTTGAACAATCACATATTGTGTACCACACTACTATTCACTCATTAATTAATCCATCCTGCCATATTAGCGTAACTGAGACAGGTAAAATGGAGTAACTCATTTACACAAATGTGCACGTAATATAAGTACCAGTCACAAAGAACTTATGTAATGCCAGCACAGACGAAAATATTATCAGCATTACAAGATCAAGGTTAGAGATGATGATGGAACTAAGTATGTGTGTGTGGAGTGGGAAATTGTTGAAGGAGGTGTTCCCATGGAAACAGTAGTGCGTATTAAGGAGTAATATCTAGAAATATCAGCAATTTTGGCTCAATATTACATCATTAATGCATTACATTTGATACTGACCAAAAGACAAGCTTCAACAGTATAAGAACATTATATAAACAATAACAAAATATGCAGGAAATGAAAGCAGTTTGTATGATCCGTGCATTTTACTGCCAAATGTTTCCTGGATCCAGCCCGCCATTCAGTGTTCATGTCTTGGCCGTTTTACGGCCAAAGCATTTTTTTTTTTTTTAGTCCATTGCCATTGTCTTAGTTTTTCTTAATTAATATTTAACGAGACAGTTTATTTCTTCACGTAAATGATGGCTACTTCTGTACGCTGCGAAGTGGACTTTAAGTGAGTGACTAATAAAGGGAAGGCATAGATTCAGAGACCAAATTTTTCTCCTAACGTAACTGATGATGACAGAAGTAAATGATAAAGAGAAGGTTTTCCTCTAAGTGAATGTAAGAATGATGAGAATATGAAACTTGAAGCTTTCTGTTTACTTGCAGGCTGTGAAGCCTATGCCCAGAGTCGGACACATAAAAAAAAAAAAAAAAAAAAAAAAAAACTTACAAAAGACTGACGTTTTGTTAATCTCCTCATGATCTTGGTGATGGCTTGTTGTTCAATGTAATGAGTCTTTTTTTCTCCATCTCGTACTCATAGCACAAATGCGTCTTTCTTCTTTGTCAAATAAAGGAAGTAGTAGTATGGTAGCAGCACATTAGTGTGGGAGATTGTACGGGAACGTTAGCTGGTGAAGAACTGAACGCGTTTACAAATGAGAAGGACAGTGCACGGTAGACTGCAGTCTTGAGAAGAATTTGAGTTATGGAGAGAAATTAGAAGTCTTACATGTCACCGATAGATCTGGTGAGAATATGTGGGTGGATAAACACCCACCCACAGTTTGATGAACACGTAAACTGAAGACACGCTGAGGATTTTTGTCTGACACCTTAGCCAAGTTTGCTAGCCGTTAGCCAAAACAACAAAAAAGGAACAGGATTTTACCTGCAGTGAGATATGGATAGCAGTTTGTCAGCTTTGTTGTTGCGATGTAAATTCAGATGAGACTAGTGGTAAATGTTTATATATAAGTAAAATATTCCATTAGAGTATGAACTACGGTAATCATAATAATGCATTATTTGCTATAAAGTGATAATCTTGTGCTTCGATTTCTAATGCTACTGAATCATTGCTCGAACTCTCTGTTGATCAGTTGCAGACGGCAATTTTAAAACAAGCTCTTCTACAAGCAGTAAATTTTTTTGTTTGGAGATAGAACGGTAGAGGCAAAGCACCGACTGATACTGGTTGTAAGAGATTACTCCAATCTCATGAACCATGAACATTAGCACTTCAACAAAACTCTACAGAGGAAAACGAAGTTTGTTATCATTGGGCAGCGCTCTAACAAAGTTCGCCAGTGTGACAATCGGTTCGCTTTCTTGGTTCTTTCGGCAAGCAAAAATGACTAAAATATTAGCCAAAACTACCCAGTGTGGCTCCACTTATAAGGTACGTGGAGTGAACAGCAGGATGCTGAAAGAAATATAGTGTGTATTTTCGTTGGACGAAGACAGAGATAGGAGAAGACAGACAGGTTAGTGTAATGTTTCCTTGGCTGTAATCTGCCCATTCTAGTGTGGCCTAAAGTTGCCGTCTCTCCCTCTAGGACAGCGTTTCTTAACCTTTTCCGACCTCAGCACCCCCCTGCAATTGTGGTAGGACCCCATATTATATTTACAAATCATAATAGATAGATAGATGAATAGATAGATAGAAGCAGGGAGTCAGATGATGAGAAGGTGTTGTGTCTGCGAGAATCGAGCAGTGCTAAACATGCTTACACACTCTTAACGCTGAGGAAAGCTGACGACAGCGGCCAGTAAGGAGATGATGCAGTTAGCTGTCAGCAGTCCTCTCGTGAACAAAGATCCACGAGGAACACACGTGACACACCCCTGCTACACCAGAATTTAGGAAAGAGAGGTGAGACGGAGATTAGCCACCGAACAGGCAAGAGAGCAGTAGACAGGCCTCAGAGGAGACAGGTGACGGGAGAAGGGCTTGGCAATTTGAGAGAGAGACAGATAGCGAGACAGGGAGGTAGCTACCCGGGACTTATATTCGTTCCGTGTGAGGGACTTGTTAATATTTACAAGACAAATAAAAATAGTCCCATACTATTCGTTACCTCTCCTGCCTCTACAAGCAAATACAAAGTCGCTGCTTTATGATACAAAGTCTTTATGACATTTGGTAGCAGCGAACGTATATGAACCTCGTCTACGAATCAACATCAAATTCCTACAAAATATCAAGATTGAAGACAACCAACAACATCAGCTCCTGACAGTATTCTCTCCATCCAGCCCCCTCCGTCTCCCAGATCATTACGCTGATGCAGAGGTCAAGAGATCACTCGACGCCTTGCAAGTAGCTTAACGACAAACCAGCAAATCTACGGACATCGTCTCCGAATTAAAAGCAAATTTCTACAAAAGCAACCGAGACTACAAGATTAGCTTCAGTTCTACATTGAATCCTACAAAATACAGCCTACAGTGCAAATAGTCTACAAGTCTACGACGAATCAGCGAACTACAGCCATCTACAATCAACTTCAATTAACAACTCTACGTCGTCTGTATAATCTTCTACACGCACCTACAAGTAGCGGCAGTCTTCATCCCACAACGAGTAAATCACTAGAGAAAAGGACCGAGAAAACATCGACATAGAAAAACGGAACAAACAAACGAAGAGTGAGACACGACTCACAACTCATCTTACTCACTCGTCTTCACTCAAGTTACTCATCACTACTCATTCACTCACCACAGCTACCAGTGTGGGAAGCCGACGTCACCCTGTGCTGAGACGACAACACGCCAATCAACCCGCGAAGGACAACGCTATCACCACGTGGAACACCACTCACACCATTCTCACCACGGTAAAAATTAGTGAGTTACATAGTTACTTCATTTATACAATACACAGTGATAGACAATAAGCTTCTGCACAAACATATAAAACGTGTTGTATAGTTACAGCTTAAATACACATACTTACTTCAATTATCTTCATAATTCAATCATTAAATACTTGCACCAACAATAAATATTCTACACTGTATATATTCATTCATTTATTATAACATTTATTTACTACCAACGAGTGTTACCATTTATACCTACGTAAAATACGTGTTTCATACATACAACTATACATTATTATATCTACAAAGTGATAAAGAAAATATACAATCACAGTTACTCAGTGAGCAATTAAAAGAACTGCATTAAACATTTATTAATTAAAACTACCTAGTGGAAACATATAAATTAAGTTACAAGGTAAACTAGAGAAAAAAAAAATGGCCAACACAAATGCCGTTAGCAAGAGTGAACATCTTCAACACAATCGTGAAGACAATGATTTCCACACAGTGCTGACACACATATTACCCACGATAGGTACAGGTGAACAACAAATCAGTGTATATAGTTAATACTGTATATAGTATATATATATATATATTTTTTATATAAAATAACAAAATATGGGACTATATAATATCATTTTATAGTATCTGTGCAATATAAACTAAACTTTGAAAAAGTATCCCAAGGAAATTAGCCAGTAATTATGTAACCATGAACAACATGGAAAAAGTGTACACAAGCAAAGAGAAACAAACTATAGAAAATCAATACATACAAAAAAAAAGAAAAAAAAAAAAGAAAGAAAAAGTAAGAAAGAAAAAAGAGAAATAGAGTAAGATCACATAACAAACAAATGAAAATAAGTGTAAATGTTACTATATATGCCAAAATACCACATAAACTACAAACAAAAAAGCAAATTGTGTCTCCACAAACAAGTGGCATGACACATCATCACTATCATCGACCGCAGCATATGTTAGGACTGCAATTATTACAATTATGTAACTACAAACGATATGTAACAATTATGTAACGACAAACGATTGCATTATGTTACACTAACTACAATTATGTACCTACAAACGATATGTAACAATTATGTAACGACAAACGATTGCATTATGTTACACTTTGCCAATTATGTAACAGTTGCATTAACAAAATGTAACTTTTATGTAACTTTATCTACAATTATGTACCTACAAACGATATGTAACAATTATGTAACGACAAACGATTGCATTATGTTACACTTTGCCAATTATGTAACAGTTGCATTAACAAGATGTAACTTTTATGTAACTTTAACTACAATTATGTACCTACAAACTATATGTAACAATTATGTAACGACAAAACAGTTGCATTAACAAGATGTAACTTTTATGTAACTTTAACTACAATTATAAGGCCAAGACACTTATGTAATAGTTGCATTAACAAAATGTAACTACAGTTATAATGCCAACACAATTATGCATTAACACAATATAAGTCATACAATTATAGCACAATTCTGTATTACCAGTATCATCATACAAGTTAGGTGAAATATTAGACATTACTAAAGTGATAACTCTATGTAATGTATAACCTAGCAGTATTACCATTGCACAATTATATGCGTACGTCTGTTGTACATGCACGTCTTACAAAGTGTTATACAACAACCATTGCATTTATTCAAATATGTATACAACTTGTTTAAAATGTATTATTACTGAATAATCACTATTTACTATAAATATTATATGTATAGAATATTATGTTACTTTACAATATTATATATTTCACTTAATTAGCTTATAAGTTCATTATAATGTATATGTAGTATGTATTAATATGTTATGACTATTAAATGTCGATGGTACGCCATTTTTGCGCGGCCGAGCAGTGTGGTAGGACCACATATTATATTTACAAATCATAATAGATAGATAGATAAATAGATAGATAGAAGCAGGGAGTCAGATGATGAGAAGGTGTTGTGTCTGCGAGAATCGAGCAGTGCTAAACATGCTTACACACTCTTAACGCTGAGGAAAGCTGACGACAGCGGCCAGTAAGGAGATGATGCAGTTAGCTGTCAGCAGTCCTCTCGTGAACAAAGATCCACGAGGAACACACGTGACACACCCCTGCTACACCAGAATTTAGGAAAGAGAGGTGAGACGGAGATTAGCCACCGAACAGGCAAGAGAGCAGTAGACAGGCCTCAGAGGAGACAGGTGACGGGAGAAGGGCTTGGCAATTTGAGAGAGAGACAGATAGCGAGACAGGGAGGTAGCTACCCGGGACTTATATTCGTTCCGTGTGAGGGACTTGTTAATATTTACAAGACAAATAAAAATAGTCCCATACTATTCGTTACCTCTCCTGCCTCTACAAGCAAATACAAAGTCGCTGCTTTATGATACAAAGTCTTTATGACACAATAAGGCCACATAGTCCAGCACCCCCTTTCATCTGGTTACTGGGAATACAGTTGCTACACTGATACAGTTACTACACTACTACAAAGATAAAGTAAAGTGACGTACTCCTTGACAGTTCATTGAATGTATTCTCCAAAAATAAAATATCATTGATGCCAATCCTAAGCAAAATCAATATATGTTGCATTTTCCAGCACCCCCTAAAATTGACCTCATCACCCCTTGGGATGCTAGAACCCCAGGTTAAGAAACGCTGCTCTAGAATGAGAACTGTATGAAGACATAAGCAACAAATACGAAGTTGCTTTATGGAAAGGCTGCAGAGAAATAGCATGGTCAAATTTTGATATTGATTTAGAGGAAAAGTGTTAAAGGACGAAAAATCTCCCCACGGTAAAGACAATAAAGATCGATGCAAGGAGAGTCACCATGGGAACAGCTTGAAACTAGTGAGAGGAGAACCATAATTAACACTTTTTTCTATTTACATGTGATCAGATATTTATTGGGAGTAAGGAAAATAAATTACAGAGATTAGTACAATAATTTGGGAATGTGTGTGACGACAGTATTTTTTTTTTATGTGAGAAAAAAGGAACCAAAGGCCACGAGCCCACAATAACTGTTCCCTCCAAGAGAAAAACAATATACAAGAGAGAGCCAAATTCAAGATCCGATCATTTCGAGATGCCTGGACACACTGCATTTGAAAGACTGGAGATCATAGGAAGCAGGAAATACAAACAGAGGGAGACAGTTCCAGAGCTGACCTGTTCCATAAATGAAGGACTGGGAGTAACGGTTAACTTTTGCATTTGAGAGTTGGACAGAAAAGGGATGAGAGTTTGGTGCTAAATGGGTGCTATGCGCCCGTCGTAGAGGTGGAGGAATACATGCAGACAGTTCAGAGGAGCAGTGACCACTGCTGTAGCGACAGAAAAGAGATAAAGATGCAACAGTGCGGCGAAGAGACAGAAGTTGAAGGGAGTCAGTAAGAGGAGGACTTAATGAGATGAAAAGCCTTTGACTGCACGCTATTGAGAAGACCTGTATGTGGGAAACCTCCCCACACATGAAAGCTGTACTCCATACAGCGGTGGATAAAACCCGTGTATAGAGTCAACACTTGTGCAGGGATAAAGAAGGAACGGAGTTGGCTTAGCAGACCTAATCTCTTAGAAGCAGATTTTACAAGAGATGTAATATGATCTTTCCAAGACAAATCCCAAGTGAATGAAACCCAAACATGTTCAATGATGATGCAGGATTAAGCTGAATATTGTTAAACATTAGTGGGTACACCTGTGCAAGATTTTGTCGGGTTGACAGGCGTAAGAACTGTCTTTGATGCGTTAAAAAACAGGCAGATTATTTTTACCCCAGTCAGAGATACGAGCCAAGTCAGACATTAGGTGTGCCATAGCCTCATCCCTTGTGTGTTGCAGTAACTGCTGAGATGGACGTTGCAGAAACCGAATGGAAAGGTGAATGGTGGAGTCATCAGCATATGAGTGGATAGGGTTAGATGTACAGCTTAGGAGGTCATTGATGAAAAAAAGGAAGAGAGTTGGTGATAGGACAGAACCCTGAGGAACACCATTGTTGATAGATCTAAGTGAAGAACGATGGCCGTCTACAACAGGGGCTATAGAACGATCAGAAAGGAAGCTGAAGATGAGGGCACAGATAGAAGGATAGAAACCGTAAGAGGGCAGTTTGGAAATTAAAGATTTATACCAGACTCGATCGAAAGCCTTTCAGATGTCAAGTGCAATGGCAAAGCTTTCGCCAAAGTCCCGAAAGGAGGATGACCGAAGTCTGAAATGTAGGTGAGAAGATCGCCAGTGGAGCCTCCCTGACAGAACTCATACTGACGATCAGAAAGAAGGTTGTGATAGGAAAGATGCTTTAAAATTTTTCTATTAAGAATTGACTCCAAAACTTTTGAGGTACAGGATATCAAAGCAATTGGACGATAGTTAGAGAGCTGGGAATGGTCACCCTTCTTTGGGACTGGCTGAATGAGAGCAAACTTCCAGCAAGAAGGAAAGGTACAAGTTGACAGACAAAGGCGAAAATGTTTCCCTAGGCAGGGTGTAAGCACAGAAGCAAAGTTCTTTAGAACAACAGGAGGGACTCCATCAGGCCCATATGCCTTATTAGTTCTGAGGCCTGTGATGGCAGAAAATACATCAGCTGAAGAAATTTTAATGTCAGCCATGAGGAAGTCAGAGGGGGGGAAGTGATGGAGGAACAGCACCGGAATCGTCTAAGGTGGAATTGGAGGAGAAAGTCTGAGCAAAGAGATCTGCTTTATCAGGAGAAGAAATAGCTCCAGAACCATCAGAGTAGAAAAGAGGAGGGAAGGATGATGAGGTAAAGTTATTAGAAAGGCTTTTGGCAAGGTGCCAGAAGGAGTGGGAAGAATTCGAGTTGGAGAGTCGAGAGCATTTAGTACGGATGAAATTACTTTTAGCAGAGTGAAGAACAGACTTAGCACGATTCAGGGCAGAGACGTATAAAAGATGTGATTCAGGGATGCGTTGGCTCTGGTATCTTCTATAGGCCCTCTCCTTGTTGCGGACAGCATTAGAACAAGCGTGATTAACCCCTACACCGCGGGCTTGTTTACCAATGACTTGCGTGTCCCGCGGGGTTATTCGGGCTCCGACAGACTCTCAATAAATATTTGCCCAAAATCAGTTATTAGTTCTAGAATAATAAAATTACATATGCTTATGGCACATACCTTCAGCTTTCTCCTGGAATGATTGTTGAGCCTTCGTCAGTTACCGTAGGACTTGTGGAGACCTCTGAAGTAGGGTAACGAAGTCTCCACTTTACACTTCCCGACAACCCGTAATATGATTATCACAGCCAGATACAAACACTATAAACACTATTCTACAATTTTCAAGTAGTTTGGGATCCATACTCCAAAAAAAAAAAGACTGTGAAAGCAATGCAAATTACGAGTGTGTCTGATCGTCGCACTTGCGCTAGTTCGCTCTAGGCACTCTGTCATTTATTATTCATAAAACCCCTCACACTTTATATTTCTATTACTATATCACACTTATATATATCTGGAGTCTTTCTCCATAACTTTCCTTCAGTCGTATTAGTTTATTGTCACTGAAGTCATTCAATTTTTCATTCAGTAAAATACGTAGAGAGCCACGGATTCACTTTCACTGTTATAACATAAATTATTTGTACTCATATTCTTATATTACTAATTACTTACATTACTATTTACATTTTCTATTCTATTTTCAATATTTACCCTGCTATTTTACTTACACTATGTTATTCACTGTCACTTTCAGTAAGATAAAACTATAATACACTGTTCAATCATATGAACTGAACATCCATTGCTTTCACCTGCTATTTACACATTATTTACACATTATTTACACATTATTTCCAAATAATTCTGCTTCCACACTTGCACTGTTAGAACTGCTTCTGGCTGTGATAATCAAAGAAGCAGGTAACACAGAGGGGAACCTGGCACTCAGCGCACTGCCAAGAGGTGCGTTTATGCTCAGGTGTGCGGCGTGTGGTATGTGCACATACCTGACACCTGAGAATTGCAGCCTTCCTTTTCCCTGTGGCAGGCATAAACTCAAGTCTGTGCCGATCCATATACGCCCTCTGCTCAAGTCGGTCGGGAAGTGTTACTGGATGGCGCCTTGGAGTTGCTGCTGTCACCCTACCATATCTTTCCAGCAGCTGCTGGATACAAGTCCTGGCGAACAACCTCAGGGACAAGGACTTGGGTGGCTTGACCTTCATCTTGTACAGGATGAAGGCGTTCAGCATCGTCATATCTATCAGATGCAGAAAAACTTTCCTGTACCACCTAGTATTCTTCCTGAGGCAGTCGATCTCACCAATCATCATGTCGGACTTGTCCACCAGCCGCATGTTAATATTATAGTCCAACACAGCATCAGGTTTCCTCACAGGTTCGCCTGTCCTACGGTCGATTCCCACTGTCTCTCATCTCCCCCTTACGTACGGTGGTGAGCATGTGCACGATCCTCTTGTCATGCCACCGTATTGCCAGCATCTTCTCACACTTGTGTAGGTGCACGTCTCCTCGCTGCGAGGTTCCCGCCTCTGGGAATTTGAGGAAGTGGGCACGATTACTTTTCACAGTGCCGCAGGAGCCAATGCCGTGCTCAGAAAGGTATTTGGCAAGTTCCGGTGCTGTATAGTAGTTGTCTGTATACAGCACATGATTCCCACCAAAATACTTTTCTAGGAGCACTTTCACTACACAGCCTGAGAAGCCAAGGGGGTGTGTTTTATCGAGATCGACAGTGCTGGCTGAATATATGACGAAGTCAAGGATGTACCCCGTCTTACAGTCGCACAGTACAAAGAACTTAATTCCAAAGCGATGGCATTTGCTTGGAATGTACTGAACAAACCGAAGACGTCCTCTGAACAAAACCAAGGATTCATCAATGACAACCTTCTGAAAGGGGTGGAAGAATGACATAAACTTATCCTTCATTCTGTTCAGAATCTCCCGGATCTTCCAGAGTGGGTCGGTTTGGGAAGGTACATCGTTGTCGGCAAAGTGCAGGTTTCCCATGATGTTCTGGAAGCGATCTCTGTCCATGTACTTATTGAAGGTGGGTGAGGGTAGTAAGGGGTCCATGGACCAGTATTCTTCCAACTCATGCTTCTTGGAGTGTGGCATGAGAAGCATGAGGGCAAAGAACACATACAGCTCCTGCACTCCCAGCATGGACCACTGTTGCATCTTGGCTGCACCTGTACCACTTGCAGCATGTTGTGATTCATACCTGTTGGTTTCATCACATATGTGCTGCATGACTTCGTCATCTAGGAAGGCCAAAAGGTAGTCGACACACTCAGCATTTTCGTCCATAGTGAAGGCAGGCTGAACTCCTGAGGAGCTCTCATCAAAAACTAGATTTTCGGGCACAAAATCTGACCCTTCCATCCACGCGAAGGCGTCCAGGATTCCCTGTCGTGGTGGTGTAGGGCGGGTGGTGGTGGTGGTGGTGGAGGTTGGCTGTGAGGGGGGTTTATCTCGGTCAAGGTCACTCGCACTGACCCTAGGTTGCCGTAAAGCACTAGCAGCCCTTACCCTACTAGCTACACTACTTTTCACTCTCCTTGATTTACCTCTACCTCTACGGCCTGCCTTCACTGTTGATGCTGGTGGTGACTCCGATGACGAAGACTCCGGAGATAACTCAGCCGACGATGATGAAGAGATGAGTGAAGTGGGGCTTCGGGAACGGGGAGGTGAATGCACTCGTGACTCATGGCGGGCTGGGTCACGTGGGGGCATTGTTCTGGGGCTAACACGCCGCCTTTTCACTCCCTTCCCAAATTCCTGTCCTTGCTGCACTAAAGACTCCTTTCCCTTGGAGCTAGACACTGATTCACTTACTGTAGCACTGGTTGTTGCTGTTTCTGGCGCGATAACCTCACCCCGCTCATCACACGATTCACCCGAATCGTCATAGTCACTGTCCATCATTATCATGGACAATTTTGCCAGTTCACGTGCCACTGCAGAGTCACTAAGGCCTTTCCTGCTTGCCTCACTACTTTTCTTAGGAGTAGAGGTCACGGGGCCCTTTGCAATGGGCGCAGAAGCGGCAGGAATGGCGGGGCGCGAGTGCGACATGGTTTCTCTACAGTGGAGGACAAGGAACTAAATGCCGCGGCTTATCTGAGAAGGGAAGGGTTGACAATGACACTTTAGGCTGACTGCTGCTAACTTACAGGCTAATTTTTTATAGGTAGAAAATCTCGGCAATACATAAAGAAATAGGTAGTTCCAGGTGAATGTAAATGTCAGTTAGGATTCTCCCTTCCTTTCTGATATATATTTTTATTACAGACATCGATTACAAGGCATAAGTCAAAGGGGAAATTACCGTGGTAATGTAGCGAATGAATGCACGTGAGGTTTTGTCAGGTGATAATTAGCCAATTTCTGGTGTATAACACTATCACTTACCTGTTTTTATTTTGGTATATATTATTTTGTATAAGTATAGGGCATAGGGCTTATTTCAATGGATGAAATCTGTGGAAAAATCCGGGGGAAATCTGCGTAGCGCAGCGTGGCGTGGGAGGTGAGAGGACAGGGTAATGGAGGGCAGGTAGGGAGGGGAGTCACGAAGGGGGTAAAATCGCTAAATTGTCAACAATGGATGGGAGTACAGATGAGATTTGGAGTGCTGACTAGTGTTGGACATTGGCAGTACTGATAGATGATACAAGCCACCACTTGAGAGCCCGGGATAATTCAAAATAACACAGAATCACAAAAGTGACGCCCTGCAGTATGATCCATTGTGGCCGAGCGTCACGAAAGTGACGCCTCGCGGTTAAGGGGTTAAACCAAGGCTTTCTTGCATTAGTCAAAGAATATGAGAAAGGAACGTATGCTTCCATGCCTGAGAGAATAACCTCCGTAATGTGCAAGGCACACCCAGATGGCTCCCGGCCATGGAAGCAATAAACATTCCAGGGAAAATCAAAGAAGTGCTGCCTTAGGTCTTCCCAGTCTGCAGCTCCAAAGTGCCACAGACGACATTTCTTTGGAGGGTCCATAGGCCGTACCGGAGGGATAGGACAGGTTAAGGTGATAAGGTTGTGATCGGAGGAGCCCAATGGAGAGAAACGGTTAACAGTGTAAGCAGAAGGATTAGTTGTAAGGAAGAGGTCAAGTATGTTGGAGCTCTCTCCAAGGCGGTCAGGGATACAGGTAGAGTTCTGTACAAGCTGCTCTAGGTCATTAAGGATAGAAAAGATGTAGACTTGTTCACAATGTGGATCAGTGAAAGGAGAGGAGAGCCAAAGGTGGTGGTGAACATTGAAATCTCCTAGAATGGAGATTTCAGAGAAAGGAGAAATGGATAGAATCTGTTCCATCATAGAAGTAAGATAGTCAAAGAATTTTTGATAGTAGAATTCTACAGAATATTTGATTGTCTGTAGAATTAGGAGATAAGTAAACAGCGCAGATATAATTAGTCACAGAGAGACAGGAAAGCCGAAGCCAGAGTGTAGAGAATTCAGAAGAATCGAGTTCAGGAACACCAGAGCAAGATAAGTCGTTGCTTATATATACACAACAGCCACCTTTGGTTTTGAAATGAGTATAGAGAAACTAGGAGGATACAGAAAAGTGTTTGCTCTCAGTTGCCTCAGACAACTGAGTCTCAGTTAGGAAAAGAAGATGTTAGAGGAGGAGAGGTGGTGCTCAACAGAACGAAAGTTGGAGGAAAGGCCACGAATGTTGCAGAAATGAAGAAGAAGTGAGTCAGACAGTGGTTCCAGGCAGCTCGAGTCGTCACTGGGATAGGGGCGGAAGGTGTAAGTGAATGTGAGGAAGAACAAATTTAATATGCTATAATCCTGTGTGTGTGTGTGTGTGTGTGTGTGTGTGTGTGTGTGTGTGTGGTGCAACCAAAACTGGAAAAAGGATTTTGATGAAACTTGGCAGGATGGGTAGGATTGGGTCTCAAGTGGGCCAGCTACAATTTCATGTCGGTTAATAGCTTATGAGCGGGTGTTTTAGCCCCTAATAATTGTCCCCACTAGTGTTACAATACGTGCACGTATTAGGAGAGATGTCATTCATGATTAACAAATTAATTTTCTGAGTGCATGTTGAGAAACAGTATAACAATTTAACGAATGAGTAGGTGATTCTTTTTTTTTTTTTTTTTTGATGTCAAACTACAGGCAAAGGCTTTACAGACATTCCCAAGTCTCTAACTATTGTCCAATTGCTTTAACATCCAGTATCTCAAAAAATTTCGAGTCTATTCTTAATAGAAAAATTTTAAAGTATCTTTCTCATCACAACCTTCCTTCTGATCGTCAGTATGGGTTCCGTCAGGGTCGCTCCACAGGCAATCTTCTCACCTACCTGTCAGACTCCTGATCCTCCTCCTTTTGGGACTTTGGCGAAAGCTTTGCCATTGCACTTGACATCTCAAAGGCTTTCGATCGAGTCTGGCATAAATTTTTAATTTAAAAACTGCCCTCCTACGGTTTCTATCCTTCTATCTGTGCCTTCATCTCTAGCTTCCTTTCTGGTCGTTCTAAAGCCGCTGTTGTAGATGGTCATTGTTCTTCTCCTAGATCTATTAACAGTGGTGATCCTCAGGGCTCTGTCCAATCACCAACTCTCTTCCTTTTATGATCTTCTAAGCAGTACATCTAACCATATCCACACATACGCTGATGACTCCACCGTTCATCTTTCCATTTGATTCCCAGAACGGCCATCTCAGCAGTTACTTCAACAAACAAGGGATGAGGCTATGGCACACCTAATGTCTGACTTGGTTCGTATCTCTGACTCGGGTAAATATAATCTGGTTGTTTTTAATGCATCAAAGACTCAGTTTTTGCACCTATCAACCCGACAAAATCTTCCACAGGTTTACCCACTAATGTTTAACAATATTCAGCTTAATCCTGCATCATCGTTGAACATGCTTGGGGTTTCATTTACTCGGGACTTATCTTGGAAAGATCATATTACATCTCTTGTAAAATCTACTTCCAAGTGATTGGGTGTGCTAAGCCAACTCCGTTTCTTCTTTACCCATGCACAACTGTTGACTCTATACAGGGGTTTTATCCATCCCTGCATGGAGTACAACTCTCATGTGTGGGGAGGCTCCCCACATACAGCTCTTCTCAATAGGTTGAAGTCAAAGGCCTTTCATCTCATTAACTCTCCCCCTCTTACTGACTCCCTTTAACCTCTGTCTCTTCGTCACACTTTTGCATCTTTATCTCTTTTCTATTGCTGCTTCAATGGTCAGTGTTTTTCTGAACTGTCTGCATGCATTCCTCCACCTCTACGATGGGCACATAGCACCCGTCTAGAAGCAAACTCTCACCCCTTTTCTGTCCACCTCTCTAATGCAAGAGTTGACTGTTACTCCCAGTCCTTCATTTATGCAACAGGTCAACTCTGGAACTGTCCCCCTCTATCTGTATTTCCTGCTTCCTATGATCATCAGTCTTTCAAACGCAGTGTGTCCAGGCATCTCGAAATGAATGGATCTTGAATTTGGCTCTCTCTTGTATTTTGTTTTTCTCTTGGAGGGAACAGTTTTGCAGGCTCGTTGCCCTTGGTTCCTTCTTCCTCAGATAATATATATATATATATATATATATATATATATATATATATATATATATATGGAGCCACTGTGGTACAGTGGTAAACTGTGCGTTTTTGTACATGGAAGAACTAGGGTTCGAACCCTGCCAGGGTAATAAACTTTGGGAGCATTCTTCTGGCAACATACTGCTTTAGCGGACATAAGGGGTGCTGTGGTTGACCCAGTGAAACATACTATAAAGTATGCTTGCACGCAGTTGGCTTCCATGGGCCGATTACGCTTGGTTCACAGACTACATACACATCCAAAGCTACTCCAACACTACAGTCACACAAGCACTTCTCACCCAACAAACAATCACTACCAGACAGCTTAAGCGACTTGGTAGAGATACATAGGCTGTATCGTCCCCACTTCGGTCGGGATGGGCCGGTCCTACTGTGGACACTCAAAAGGCTGATGATGATGATGATGATTATATATATATATATATATATATATATATATATATATATATATATATATATATTTAATACGAGGAAGAAGGAACCAAAGGCCATGAGCCCACAATAAGAGTTCTCTCCAAGAGAAAAACAAAATACAAGAGAGAGCCAAATTCAAGATCCATTCATTTCGAGATGCCTGGACACTGCGTTTGAAAGACTGGAGATCATAGGAAGCAGGAAATACAGACAGAGGAAGACAGTTCCAGAGTTGACCTGTTTAATAAATGAAGGACTGGGAGTAACTGTTAACTCTTGCATTAGAGAGTTAGACAGAAAAGGGATGAGAGTTTGCTGCTAGACGGGTGCTATGCGAATGTCGTAGAGGTGGAGGAATGCATGCAGACAGTTCGGAGGAGCAGTGACCATTAAAGTAGCGATAGAAAAGAGATAAAGATGCAACAGTGTGGCAAAGAGACAGAGGTTGAAGGGAGTCAGTAAGAGGGGGAGAGTTAATGAGATGAAAAGCCTTTGATTCCACCCTATTGAGAAGGGCTGTATGTGGGGAGCCTTCCCACACATGAGAGTTGTACTCCACACAGGGGCGGATAAAACCCCTGTATAGAGTCAACAATTATGCAGGGGTAAAGAAAGAATGGAGTCGGCTTAGCACACCCAATCCCTTGGAAGCAGATTTTACAAGAGATGTAATATGATTTTCCAAGATAAGTCCCGAGTAAATGAAACCCCAAGCATGTTCAAGGATGATGCAGGATTAAGATGAATATTATTAAACATTAGCGGGTATACCTGTGGAAGATTTTGACGGGTTGATAGGTGTAAGAACTGAGTCTTTGATGCATTAAAAACAACCAGATTATTTTTACCCAAGTCAGAGATACAAGCCAAGTCAGACATTAGGTGTGCCATAGCCTCATCCTTTGTTTGTTGAAGCAACTGCTGAGATGGGCGTTGCGGGAACCGAATGGAAAGGTGAAGGATGGAGTTATCAGCGTATGAGTGGACAGGGTTAGATGTACAGCTTAGAAGGTCACTGATGAATAAAAGGAAGAGAGTTGGTGATAGAACAGAGCCCTGAGGAACACCACTGTTGATAGATCTAGGAGAAGAACGATGGACGTCTACAACAGCAGCTATAGAATGACTAGAAAGGAAGCTAGCGATGAAGGCACAGATAGAAGGATAGAAACCGTAGGAGGGCAGTTTGGAAATTAAAGATTTATGCCAGACTCGATCGAAAGCCTTTGAAATGTCAAGTGCAATGGCAAAGCTTTCGCCAAAGTCCTGAAAGGAGGAGGATCAGGAATCTGAAAGGTAGGTGAGAAGATCGCCAGTGGAGCATCCCTGATAGAACCCGTACTGACGATCAGAAAGAAGGTTGTGATAGGAAAGATGCCTTAAAATTTTTCTATTGAGAATTGACTCAAAAACTTTTGAAATACAGGACATTAAAGCAATTGGACGATAGTTGGAGGGTTGGGAATGGTCACCCTTCTTTAGGACAGGCTGAATGAGAGCAAACTTCCAGCAAGAAGGAAAGGTACAAGTACACAAAGGCGGAAGAGTTTGCCTAGGCAAGGTGTAAGCACAGAAGCACAGTTCTTGACAACAACAGGAGGGACTCCATCAGGCCCATATGCCTTGTTAGTATTGAGGCCAGTGATGGCAGAAAATACATAAGCTGAAGAAATTTTAATGTCAGCCATGAGGAAGTCAGAGGCCGGAATTGATAGAGGAACAGCACTGGAATCGTCTCAGGTCGAATTGGAGTAGAAAGTCTGTGCGAAGAGATCTGCTTTATCAGTAGAAGAAAGAGCTACAGAACCATCAGAGTAGAAAAGAGGAGGGAAGAATGATGAGGTAAAGTTGTTAGAAAGGTTTTTGGCAAGGTGCCAGAAGGAGCGGGAAGTATTCGGGTTGGAGACTTGAGGCATTTAGTATGGATGAAATTATTTTTAGCATAGCAAAGAACAGACTTAGCACGATTCCAGGCAGGAAAGTAAAGATGATGTGATTCAGGGGTGGGTTGGCTCCAGTACATTTTGTAGGTCCTCTCCTTGTTGCGGACAGCATTAGAACAAGCGTGATTAAACCAAGGCTTTCTTGTGTTAGTCAAAGGATATGAGAAAGGAATGTATGCTTCCATGCCCGAGAGAAAAAACTCCATAATGCGCAAGGCACACTCAGATGGCTCCCGGCCATGGAAGCAATAACCATTCCAGGGAAAATCATAGAAGTACTGCCTGAGGGCCTCCCAATCCGCGGCTCCAAAATGCCACAGACGACATTTCCCTGGGGGGTCCACAGGCCGTAACGGAGAGATAGGACAGGTTAAGGTGATAAGGTTGTGATCGGAGGAGCCCAACCGAGAGAAAAGATTAACAGTGTAAGCAGAATGATTAGTTGTAAGGAAGAGGTCAGGTATGTTGGAGCTCTCTCCAAGGCGGTCAGGGATATGGGTAGGGTGCTGTACAAGCTGCTCTAGGTCATTAAGGATAGAAAAGATGTAGGCTTGTTCACCAGGTGGATCAGTGAAAGGAGAGGAGAGCCAAAGGTGGCGGTGAACATTGAAATCTCCTAGAATGGAGATTTCAGAGAAAGGAGAAGTGGATAGAACGTGTTCCATCGTAGAAGTAAGATATCGAAGAATTTTTGATAGTCAGTAGAATTAGGGGATAAGTAAACAGTGCAGATATATATAGTCAGAGAATGACAGGAAAGCCAAAGCCAGAGTGTAGAGAAGTCAGAAGAATCAAGTTCAGGAACACGAGAGCAAGATAAGTCGTTGCGTATATATACACAACAGCCATCTTTGGCTTTGAAATGAGTATAAAGAAAGTAGGAGGATACAGAAAAGGGTTTGCTGCTAGTTGCCTCAGACAGCTGAGTCTCAGTTAGAAAAAGAAGGTGAGGTTTAGAGGAGGAGAGGTGGTGCTCAACAGAGTGTAAGTTAGAGGAAAGGCTGCGAATGTTGCAGAAATGAAGAAGAAGAGAGTCAGTGGTTCCAGGCAGCTCAAGTCGTCACCGGGAGAGGGGCGGAAGGTGGGGGCATTCATGGTCCCCCCCCCCTGGGGACTCCGAGGCTGGGTGATGTCGCCATGATTTTTTTGAATTTTGGAAAAGGAAGTGCAGCCTGTACTGTGCATGTAGTTTGGTGTAGGTAGTTAGAGCAAATTGTGTTGGAGAGCATATTGGCCTACTCTCTGTGTAACTGAGACACTGATAAAGTTCAGCAAAGGGGGATGGTCAGGAACTAGTCCTGAGTGCTGATGAAACGGGAGCTCCAGCACTCCCTGTCATCAGCTTTCCATCCACGTCGGGAGTACTACCCTGCTCGGCTGGTGCTACAGTCTCTCTCTCTCTCTCTCTCTCTCTCTCTCTATCTATCTATCTATATATATATATATATATATATATATATTTGTTGTCTATCTTTCTACCTATCTGTCTATCTATCTATCTGTCTATCTATTCATCTATCTATCTATTCATAGATATATCATCATCTTCATCATCATCAGCGATTGCAAGGTCACTGCTGAACAAAGGTATCCCCTAACCATTTCCTCAAATTTCTTGACTGTGCCAATCTTTGCCACGTCTTGCCCGCAAGCTTCCCTATCTCATCTCTTCATCTCCTGTCTGGCCTTTTTCTGCTATGCTCACAGTCTCTGAGAGTTCAGTCAGTTAGCCTCTTGCTCCATCGGTTATCCCATATTCTTGCTACATGTCCTGCCTACCTCAATTTCTGCTCTTTTATAACTTCTATAATGTGTTTGACTTAAGTCTGCTTTCTTGCCCAAGTTGATCTCATCCTCTCTCTTAACCCCTTAACTGTGGGGCGACACTTTCGTTATGCTTGGGAGCAATGGATTATACTGTGGAGCATCACTTTTGTGATTCTGTGTTATTTTTGAATTCGCCCTGGCTTTCAAGTGGTGACTTGCATCATCTATCAGTACTGCCAGTATCCAACAATAGTCAGCGCTGCTAATGTCATCTGTACTCCCATCCATTGTTGACAATTTAGCCATTTTTCCCCGTTCTTGACTCCCCTCCCTACCTCCCCTCCATTACCCTCTCCTCTTGTCTGCCCGGCCGCGCTGCGCTACGCAAATCTTGCCTGGATTTTTCCACTGATTTCATCGATTGAAATGAGCCCTATACCCTATTCTTATACAAAATAATATATACAAAAAAGAAAAAAGGTAACTGACAGAGCCATACACCTGGAATTGGTTAATTATCACCTGGCAACACCCCACGTGCACTCGTTTGCTAATTTTCCTTGCTTATTTCCCCTTGAAATATGCTGTATGACCTATTTTCGTAATAAAAATATGTAAAAGAAAGGAAGGGAGAAGCCTAAGTGATATTTACATTCACCTGGAACTACCTAATTTATTATGTATTGTCTACATTTCCTGCCAATCATTTCATAGCCAATAAATTAGCAGCTGTCACCACACTGACATTGTCAACCCTTGCCTGCCTATACGTCACGTCATTCAGTTTAGTGTTGTCTTTTGAGGTGAGACCATGTTGCACTCGCGCCCCTCCATTACACTGTTTTCGCGTCGTTGCAAAGGGCCCTATGATCTCTACCCCTACTAAACCTCGTGTGGGAAGGGGTAAAGGACTAAGAGACTGCTGTGGAATGTGAACAGGCTGATTTATCGATTATAAGGATGGATAATGACTTTGATTTTTCCGGTCAATTGTGTGACGAGCCTAGGGAGGATATGGTGACAGAAACTGCCAGTATGAGTGCTTCAGTGTCCCAGGTTCGTCCTGGCTCCAAGGGAAAGGAGTCCTTAGTGCAGCAAGGGAAGGAATTTTGATAAGGGAGTGAAGAGGAGGCAGGTTAGCCCCGGAACAATAGCCCCGCATGACCCAGCCCACCATGAGTCCCGAGGTGAATCACTCCCCACTCTTCCAGCCCCACTTCACTAATATCTTCCACCTCTTCAGCGGTAATGTCTCCTGAGTCTTCGTCGTCGGAGTCTCCACCAGCACCTACGGTGAAGGTAGGCCATAGGGGATGAGGTAAATCCCATACTCGTTGTAAAAGTAGAGTAGCCTCTAGAGTAAGGGCTGCTAGTGGTACACGGCAACCTAGGATCAATCAGAGTGACCTTGAAATGGCCCAGTCTGCCTCACAGCCACCATCATCCACCCTCACCCAGCCTACACCGCCACGAGAGGGAACCCTGGACGCCTTCGTGTAGACGGAAGGTTCCAATTTTGTCCCGGAACAACTCCACTTCGATAAGAGTTCCTTTGGGATACAGCCTGCCTTCACTCTTGATGAGGATGCTGAGTGTGTGGACTACCTTTTGGCCTTCCTTGATGACGAAGTCATGCAGCACATACAGTATGTGATGAGACCAATAGGTACGAGTCACAACGTGGTGCAAGTGGTGCAGGTGCAGCAAAAACGCAACAGTGGACCATGCTTGGAGTGCAGGAACTGTATGTGTTCTTCACCCTCATGCTTCTCATGCCCCATTCAAGGAAGCATGAGTTGGAAGATTACTGGTCCATGGACCCCTTACTACCCTCACCCACCTTCAATAAGTACATGGCCAGAGACCGCTTCTGTATCATCATGGGAAACCAGCACTTCACCAACAATGATGTACCTTTCCAGACAGAATGCAGGATAAATTTATGTCATTCTTCCACCCATTTCAGAAGGTTGTCATAGACGAAGCCTTGGTTCTGTTCAGTGGACGTCTGAGGTTCGTACAGTACATTCCAAGCAAACGTCATCAGTTTGGAATAAAGTTCTTTGTACTGTGCAACTGTTAGACTGGGTACATCCTTGACTTCGTCATCTATTCAGCCAGCACTGTCGATCTGGATAAAACACATCCCCTTGGCTTCTCAGACTGTATAGTGAAAGTGCTGCTTGAAAGGTATTTTGGTGGGAATCATGTGCTGTATACTGACAACTACTATACAGCACCAAAACTTGCTAAATACCTTTCAGAGCACGGCATCGGCTCCTGCGTCACTGTCAAGAGTAATTGTGCCAACTTCCCAAAATACCCTGAGGCAGGAAATTCGCAGTGAGGAGACATGCACCTACGCAAGTCTGAGAAGATGCTGGGAATACAGTGGCATGACAAGAGGGTCATGCACATGCTCACCACCGTACACAAGGGGGAACTCCAAGACAGTGGGAAGGTCGACCGTAGGACAGGCGAACCTGTGATGAAACCTGATGCTGTCATCGACTGCAGTATCAACATGCGGCTGGTGGACAAGTCCGACATGATGATTGGAGAGATTGACTGCCTCAGGAAGAATACTAGGTGGTACAGGAAAGTGTTTCTGCGTCTCATTGGCATGACGATGCTGAACGCCTTCATCCTGTACAAGATGAAGGTAAAGCCACCCAAGTCCTTCTCCCTGAGGTTGTTCACCAGGACTTGTGTTCAGCAGCTGCTTGAGAGGTATGGTAGGGTGACAGCAACAGCTTCAAGGTGCTATTCTGTTAGACTTCCTGACAGATTTGAGCACTGGGCATACATGGATCGGCACAGACTGGTGCAGATGCCTGCCACAAGGAAGAGGAAGGGTACGATCCGCAGGTGCCAGGTGTGTGCACATACCACCAGATGCACACAGAGAGTACAATTCAGAGTTTAAGATCATTACTACATAAAATGGAAGAGAAATTGGAAAGAATTATACTAACTGGAGATTTTAATACAAATATAAATTGGAATACTCTAGATATAATTAGCCAAGAAAGCTGTTAGGACCAAAAGCTCCTGGATCTCGTGCAAGAGTTTTTCCTAAGGCAACATGTGAGGGAAACCACCAGAAAAAGAGGACTCGATGTACCTTCAGTGCTAGATCTAATATTTACTAGGCAAGAAAATGATATTGACAGTTTAATATATCACCCTCCACTCAGCAAAAGTGATCATGCAGTACTAAATTACAACTTCAGGATAGCATATGACATAGTTAACAGCAATGAAAGTTACAAAAAGAGCCTAAACTATAAAAAGGGAAATTATCAAGACCTAAAGAAGTATTTCTTAGAAGTTGATTGGGAAAATGAGCTTAGAGGACAAGATTTAAATGCTGTATATAAAAAATTCTGTGAATTTTATGAAATAGGAGTCCAGAAGTACATCCCACAGCACAAAGAAGCAGATAAGAAAATACAGAAATGGTTCAATACAGAATGTAAAAAATCAAAAGAAAGAAGAGATTTGTTGTGGAATAGATACAGAAGACACAATAGTGAAAGGGCGTATAATAATTAACAGGCAAGAAACGATTATACAAGAATAAGGAGGGCAGCCCAAAAACAGTTTGAGAAGGATATAATAAATAAAAGTAGCGATCAACCAAAGCTGTTTTACAGCTACATCAGAAGCAAAACCAAAGTAAAAGATATAATACAATCCATTACGGACGAGGGAATCACTTATACGCAAGAGAAAGATATTTGTGAAGCACTAAATAAGAATTTCCAATTAGTTTTTACAGAAGAAAAAAATTTTGAGGGGGACTATGCGGAACATGCATGTCCACACATACTATCAGATATACAAATATCAGAAAAAGTAATACAGGAGGAGTTAAGTAAATTAGACAGAGGAAAAGCAAGTGGTCCTGATGAAATTTCATGTTGGGTACTACGAGAATGTGCAAAGGAGTTAAGTAAACCATTATTTTTAATTTTCAAGAAATCCTTGAGTCAAGGTAAACTACCTGATATTTGGAAGAAAGCAAATATTGTCCCCTTATTCAAAAAAGGAAATAGACAAAATCCACTCAACTACCGACCAGTATCACTGACCAGTGTTGAAAGCAAGGTATTAGAAAAGCTTATAAGAAAAGCTTGGGTAAATCATCTAGAAGAACACAGTATGATAACAGAAAGACAGTTTGGTTTCAGAAAATGAAAATCATGTGTTACTAATCTGTTGAGCTACTATGACAGAGTAACAAACACAATACAGGAAAGAGAAGGATGGGTGGACAGTATCTATTTAGATTTCAAGAAAGCTTTTGACACAGTACCACACCAAAGACTTTTATGGAAGCTGTACCATCAAGGAGGAATTCGAGGCAAACTGTTTTGTTGGATGCAAGATTTTCTCATAAAAAAAGAAATGAGAACAGTACTAAGAGGAAACTACTCATCATGGAAAGAAGTGACTAGTACAGGGTTCAGTGCTGGCACCAATCATGTTATTAGTGTATATAAATGATATAAACAGTAACACTGGAAATGAAAGCTATCTGACTATGTTTGCAGATGATGCAAAAATACGAAGGAGAATTACTAACACAGACTCTTGTAAAGAGCTACAAGAAGAATTAAATAAACTTCATGAATGGAGTAATACATGGCAAATGGAATTCAATGTGGACAAGTGTCATGTAATCAAGTTTGGTAAAAGTGGAAAAAGACCTGATTGGGATTATAAGTTAGGAAATAAAACCCTATACACATCAGAAAGAGAGAAGGACCTAGGTGTGATTATCAATAACAGACTAACTCCAGCTGACCACATCAGCGAGAAGGTACGGAACATGTATACACTGCTTGCAAATATGAGAATAGCATTCACATACATAAATGAAGACATGATAAGAAGGATAATAACATCATTCATTAGACCAACCCTGGAATATGCATCAGTAGTGTGGAGTCCTCATCTCAAAAAACACATAGACAAGATTGAAAAAGCTCAAAGGCCCGCTACAAGATGGATACCAAGCTTAAGGGACCTAAGCTACGAAGAAAGACTAAATAAACTGAATCTACCAACACTACAGGAAAGAAGGAAAAGAGGTGACATGATAATGCCATATAAGTGCATATCAGTGAAGGAGAAAATAGACATAAATGATTACTTAACATATGGAGAAGCATCAGCAAGAGGACACTGCAAAAAACTGCATAAGAAGAGAGGTGATAAAGACGTAAGGAAATTCAGTTTCCCAAACAGAGCAATTGATCAATGGAATGCACTACCGAATGAAATACTTTGTGCCAAAACAATTCACAAATTTAAGGATATGTACGATAAATATGGTTTAAGACACGGGACAGTACGAGCTTGATTCATTCCTGTAAAGATACAAGTAGGTAAGAACAATTAGGTAAGGTAAGAACACCTGAGCACAAACACACCTCTTGGCAGTGCGCTGAGTGCCAGGTTCCCCTCTGCGTAACCTGCTTCTTTGATTACCACAGGCTGAAGCAGTTCTAAAAGAGTGCAAGTGGAAATGTAAATAATGTGTAAATAATGTGTAAATGAAGTGTAAATAGGAAGTGAAAGCAATGGATGTAAATATGACTGAACAGTGGAATATAGTTTTATAAGTTACAGCAAGTGACAGTGCATAACATAGTGTAAATAAAATAGAAGTGTATATAATGTAAATAAAATGGAAAATGTAAATAGAAATGTTAATAATTAGTAATATAAAAAAAAGAGTACAAATGCTTGGAGTAATGACAGTGACAGTGAAAGCTTCGCTCTCTACGTAGTTTACTGGATGAGAAAGTGAATGCCTGGAGTGAAAATAAACTACTATTACTGAAGGCAACTTATGGATAAATACTGTAAATATATATATAAGTGTAATAAAGTACTAGGAATATAAAGTGTGAGTGTGTTTATGAATAATAAATGACAGAATACCAGCGGGAAACAAGCGCGGGTGGGAAGCTGGTACGCGCTCGTTATTTACATTGCTTTCACAGTGTTTTTTTTTTAGGGGGGGGGGGTATGGATTCCAAACTACTTGAAAATCATAGAACAGTGTTTCTAGTGATAATATCAGGCTGTGGTAATCATATTACGGGGTGTCGGGAAGTGTAAAGTGGAGACTTCATTACCCAACTTCAGAAGTCTCCACAAGTCCTATGGTAGTCGATGAAGGCTCAAAAAACATCCCAGGAGAAAGTTGAAGGTATCTGCCATAAGTATATTTATTTATAAAATTCTAGGACCAATAACTGATTTTTGGCAAATATTTTTAAAATGTCAGTTGGAGCGTGATTATCCCTTGGGTATGTGCAGGGACCACTTCCGACATCCCCGCGGTTAAGGGGTTAAAGATATTCTCAACACTGTCCTTGCCATTGCTCTTTGATACCTGATTAGTTTATATTTCATTGATTTCTTGATTTCCAATTCTCACAACCGTATGTCATTGCTGGGATTATACATTCGTTATATACTTTTCAGTTCATACGTATTGTCATGCTACTTTTCATGATATTTCTATATTTACAGAAAGCTTTCCATCCAATCGCAATGCGTCTTTTTATTTCGTTTTATGGTCTTATGTTAGTTTTAGTATTTGTCCCAAGTAATTATACTCCTTGACTGCTTCAAGCATTTCTTCGCTCATTCTGATGACTGTCTTTGGTGTATTTGAATTAAACAATACTAATTTTACTCTGTTTCATCTTTAGCCCTACCTTGAGACGTTCTCTGATTTCGCGTCATTTAACATTTCTTTCAATGTCTCTGCCATTTTTGAGATTAGGGCTATGCCATCTTAACCTGCCCTGTCCCAACCAATTTTCCACCACTGACCCCCCATCCCGACCAATTTTGGAAAAAAAATTTTGGCTCAAACCTCCGCTTTTGGTGAGAAACATTGAAAATTCATATAGAAATCGGTCACATGAGGTTTAAAATACTGGTTACAGGTAGCAGTACCCCTTATCTTACTGGGTTTTCTATCAGGCTGGCTCCAAAGAAAACGAGTTCTATGGGAGGGTAACTATTCCACACCACTCATAAGCGGTATTTATTTATTTGGTACGAATTTATATGGAGTACGAGAGTATATTGGTTTTCACCCAGTAATACAGGCAATATAAGCATTGTTTCACTCACCAAACACATCAGCATACCTGACCTTTTTTGGTGACATTACCTGATCATCATTTCTGACTGTTTCTTCCTCTAATGCTATGTAAACTTTGTCCTCCACATTGTCATCGATTAGGGAATCACTCTGGCCTTGAATTTCGTACTGTGGCATGACTTGTCTTTACTGGCCAGGTCACTGGTAACAGATGAATTGTCGAGACAGTGGCGTGCGGAGGGTAGGGAGGTTATGCGGGGTAAGGCATTGTCCCTGCCAGGCATCTTGTAGAAGAAGGTGTCCCGTGTATATGTACCAAAAATCACGCTCAAAATTTGAAAATTGTGCAAATTAGGGACCTTGCAATTGCTGCACGTTTATATACGTCAACAGGAGTCACAGTGACAAAACGTTCAGACGTATATACGTCAATGGAATGCGGCGGGTTAAATGGTTTACGTTTTCTTTATATAAGATTATTCCTCTCTTCTCCCAGTCTAGCTTTCTGAAATTACCTTCCAAGCACTCTGTAAATAGTTTTGGTGATATTGTATTTCCCTCACGCATCCCCTTCTCTATCTATCTATCTATCTATTGGCAGATGCCTTATTCCCATAAGGGATGGCCACAGACAAATTGCCTCCATGTCGGCTTGTCCCCCACCGTTTCACTGTCCGGTTCCCAGATCACACACACCCTCTCTCATACACCTCTCCACTCCATCCCTCCACCTCATCCTTGGCCTCCCCCTCCCTCTTCTCCCCCTCGACCTCACTCACATAAACTCTCCTCATTAGTCTCTCACTCTCAATCCTCTCCACATGGCAAAACCACAGTGTTTTCCTAATGCTTCCTATCACATCCACATCCACACCATAACACTTTTTCATCTCCTCGTTTGTCAGTCTGTCACTCCATGTGACTCCACATGCTTCACCTAGATCACTCATTGCCACCACTCTCCCTCTTGACTTGTGTCCCTCCAACAAAGTCCAAGCTTCACTTCCATACGTTAGAGTTGGTTACTGTTATGCAGTAACACTTTCACTTCCATGCTCACTTCCCTGTTACTTATCACTGCTCTCAGAGAACCAGCAACCCTTCTTAATTTTCTTCCTGAGTCTTTAAGTAACTTAGCTGTAGCAGTTCCCACTTCATATATTTCTCGAGCAGGTTTACAATGTTGTCATTTACTCTTTATTCCCCAGTGAATTTATAATAGCTATGTGCTCCACTGAGCCGGAAGCCTTTTTGTAATCAACAAAACCTAAGCACAGTGGTTTGTTTTATTCTGTAGATTTCGTCGTTAGCTGATTCATTGTGTGTAGATGATAAGTATTTGAATACCCGCTTTGGAATCCTGCCTCCTCACGAGGTTGGTTTTCTTCCAAATTTGTTGTTATTATGTTCGTAAGAGCTTTTGTGAAGAGTTTGTAAATATCTGGTAATAAGCTAATAGGTCGATCTGCTAAGATCTTTTTAGTCGCTTTTTTTGTAAGGCAAAATAACTACTGCATTACACCATGTTTTGGAAATTTTATCTTCTATATACAGAATAAATAAGTGAGTAAGCGTGTTTTATACCTCTACTCCTGCACCCGACAGTAAATCTGCTACTACTCCATCTTCCTCTGGGGCCTTCCCTCTTTTCATATTTTTAAGAGACATGTTTACTTGGCCTGGTGTTACCTCAGGTATTTCACTTCCGTCAACTGAAACATTAGCAATTGGTACCACTGACTTTGATGCATACGGTTCTTTGTAATATTCTTCAACTCTCCTCACCATCCTATCCCTGCATTTAATGACTACCATTTTTGTCTTTCAGTGATAAAATTTGCTGCTTTCCTAGAGTCATTTTACTTCGGACCTGTTTCAGACTTTATCTTGTTTTGATTATTTCTTTGATCTGATCCATGTTTCTCTCTTTTTTCTTTTTATTTCTCTTTCGCTTGACGATAGACTTACTTCCGCTCTTTCTGTTTCATGAGTTCATCTGTCTGTGATTCTGTTTTCATCTCCCTTCGACTTTTCATGAGATCGAGTATTTTTTTTTAATACTTGTTGGATTTGCTTGCATTTGCTTTCCCTACAACCTCCGCTGATTTTCTTAGCACTATTCTAAGTTGATCATTGAACTCATCAATGTCACACTCCGCATAGCTTAAAGCCTGAAATCTGTTCGATATTTCTAACTTAAGGGCTTTTTTGAGGGGAGGGGGGTTACTTTTAGTGGGCATATATATATATATATATATATATATATATATATATATATATATATATATATATATATATATATATATATATATATATATATATATATATATATATATATATATATATATATATATATATATATATATATATATATATATATATATATATATATATATATATATATATATATATATATATATATATATATATATATATATATATATATATATATATATTTAATAATCTTCTTTCTCTCACTTCTGAAATTAATCTGGCTGTACAGCTCACCATTCTTTTGTCACCTACTATACATACTTGATTGATGGCTGTGACATTTATGATCTTGTTATTCTTATCTTCCAAGATGATGTTGACTTCATTCTTTGTTTCTCCACTTGGACTTCCTCAGGTCCATTGTCTCCCAGTTCTTTTATGAAAGAATGTGTTCAATATTCTCACGTTTTACGTTTCAGCAAAATTAAACACCATTTCACCTATGTCATTCCTTTCTCCCACTCCGAATACTCCCATACATGCTTCTCCATTTTTTTCTTTTGCCAACTTTTCCATTTAAGTCTCCCATGTATATACGATATGTGGCTTTTTCTTCCTCCATAATCGGGGAGATGTCGTCATACAATGATTCTGTTGCTAGATCTGAACTTTTAGAAATCGATGCATATTCATATATTACTTTTAGGGTATATCTTTGCATAGTTTAATTACAAGCCGTGTTACTCCTTCAGATACACTGCAAAATTTAAAAATGTTTTCTGCAAGGTTCCTGTTTCTTATAAATCCTACACCACCAACGGTTTCATTTTGCCTTCCTTTGTAGTAAAATAGGTGGTTGCTGTCTAGGAGTTGAATTATTTTTTATTCTTTTCTGTGAATCTCAATCAAACCTACACTACCTTAACTAATGTTTTCCAATTCAGTCATTAAGTTATAAAGTCTGGAAACTTCTGCGGGGCTTCTTACACTGTACATGTAGATCTTCATGGATTTCAGTTTGTTTAATGTCCTGGTCTCTCATTTGCCGAGACAGTGCCTACTCACTTTCGGTGGCACACTTCCCGGAAGCACAGGAGGCAATGCAGTTGGACCTTTAGCAGACGATGATCCAACAGGAATGCCCATCAAATCTTTAACATTAGAATTCCTTTTTGGCTGGGAAGATTGTGACAAATTATCTCACCCCCCACCCCGTCATATAGCTTATGGTGAGATGTAATTTTTGTGCCACATTATTCTCTTTATTTGGTGGAGTCCATTATATTTACGGGGGTCCCATGGTCTGTTCATCTAAGATGCTACCTCGTAGATATGCAAGGCCTTACCCTGTCCACCACTTGGGTACGCATTAGGCAACTAGTGCCCTTGGAGATATACCAGTGTATATATATATATATATATATATATATATATATATATATATATATATATATATATATATATATATATAGAGCCTCTGTGGTACAGTGGTAAAGTGTGCATTTTCGTACACTGAAGAACGAGGGTTCGCGTCCCGCCAGGGTAAAAAACTTTGGGAGCGTTCTTCTGGCCAAGTATTGCATTGGCGGACACAAGGGGTGCTGTGGTTGAACCAGTGTCGCATACAATAAAATATGCTTGCACCCAGTTGGCTTGCACGGGCTGATTACACTTGGTCCACAGACTACACACACATCCAAAGCCACTCCAACACAACAGTTACACTTACAAGCACTTCTCACCCTACATACAATCTCTACTAGACAGCCTAAGCCACATGGTAGAGATACATTGGCTGTATCGTCCCCACTTCAGTAGGGATAGGCCGGTCCTGCAGTGGACACTCAAACGGCTGATGAGATGAAATGAGATTATATATGTATATATATATATATATATATATATATATATATATATATATATATATATATATGGTGGATGGGGGCGCCCATCATCCAATCTTCATTGTAGAGATGCCATATGATCTGTTTACTGAGTGACAAGCCAAATGGTTTCCTGTACTCAGGAAACCGTTTACTATGCTGGGTGGTAACCATATAACCGGGGTTTCTGGCAGGGTTAAGTGTCCCCCAGATTCCTTTATGCAAAATCTCTTAATCTTAGCAGTTGTTTCAGAAAGCCTCGGAGGGCCCAATACCTGTCCAGGGCCCCAGCCAAATGGGCACTCTCGTATGGCCATGTGGAATATGAGAGGTGTGAATGAGGAGAGCAAGAGGGTGGAAGTGGTGAATGTGTGATGGCATTCTGTGAAACGAAGATGAAAGGGTGTGAAGTGAAGGAGTGGGAGGGTATGAAATGTGTAAGATTGGGAATGAATGAGCAAGGAAGATGCAAGGAAGGAGCTGAGGTGTTGCAGAGTGGAATGGGAGACTACATATGTGTCAGTTCGAGGTGTATTTATGTCAAGTTCAAGTTTGAGAAGGTGAAAGTGTATTATTGTAGTGTATGCACCATGTGAGGACAGGAGTGAGAGAGAGATAGACAGGTTTTGGGATGAGCTGGATGAAGTAGTGGGAGAAATGCCCAGGAGCTATAAAGTGGTCGTAATGGGCGATATGAATGGAAGAGTAGGCACTGGTCCTGAGGATGACATAATGGGTTGTTACGGAGTACCAGGAGAAAATGACAAAGGGAAGCGACTAAGGGATATGTGCCAGGAGAGGAAACTGTGCATTTGTAGCTCGTATTTCAAACACAAAGATGCACATAAATATACATGGTACAGAGGGAACGGAGATCGTGTTTAAAGAAGCCTGATTGATTACGTGCTCGTAGAGAGGTTGATGATGGGAATGGTTGCTGATACGAAGGTCGTGAAAGGACGATGTGGAGGTCTGTCAGATCATGTGATTGTGGTATGCAAGATCAAGATGAAAGGAGTGAGGTGGATCAGGATAGGGAGGAGCAGTAAGGGAAAAAGACTGAAAGTTCAGAAGCTGAGGATCAAAGAATTGGCAGATGATTACAGGACCAAAGTAGAGGAGGAGTTAGAATCAGCGAAATGGAATGAAATGGGTCTGGACAGCCTGTGGAATGCATATAGGGATTGCTTAGTAAGGAATGCTAAAGCAGTGTGTGGTGTGGCAAGAATAACAATGAAGAAGAAGGGTACGGCATGGTGGGATGATGAGGTTAAGAGAGCAGTGAAGGAAAAGAGGAAGAAGTAGATAAAATGGTTACAGGACGGGGGTTCAGTTGAAATAAGAACTGAATATATTGAGAGCAAGAAGCACGTAAAGAGACTAGTGAAGAGGAAAAAGGAGGAGGTAAAAGATGATCTCGGAAGGAAAATGAATGCAAATTACTCTGAAAATGGGAAGTTATGCTGGAAAGTGCTGCAGAAATGTAGAAATGAAAGTGGAAAGAAATGTGATGGTGTGAAGGATGTAGGTGATAGATTGTTACCCCATGCGGATGAAGTAAGGACGAGATGGAAAGAATATTTTGAAAGCCTGATGAATGGGAATAGAGAGAGCAGAGCAGCTGTAAACATGATTGGTTTTGGGGGTGTGCAGAGAAGGAATGCAGTGCCAGGAGACGTGACACTCGCACAGGTGAAGAGTAGTAGTAGGAGTAGTAGCTGTTCCCTAGGCAGTCTGGCCAAACAGCCCCGAGTCCCTTAGGAAGGCCATGGCCGAGACCGGGCTTTCCCAAAGAGCTCTTAAAGAGTGTATGTTGTGTTGTTGGCATAGGTGATTGTGTGCAATGCAGTCTTCCATAATGTGATTAATAATATGGGGTGCTGTGTTACATCCTGGACAGGCATCAGCGATGGAGTCATCCAGCCTCTTCTGGTAGTTTAAGAGGGCTGGATGGTGCCCACATCTCAGGTGATGAGTGCTGTGAAGTGGCTGAAAAATGGGGAAGCAGCTGGGGTTGATGAGGTATATGCAGAGATGCTTAAGTGTAGTGGAGAAAGTGGAATGAAGTGCTTGTTGGAGATATGTAAGAAGGCATGGATGACTGAAACTGTGCCAGCAGAGTGGAAAAAGGCTGTGATTGTACCCCCGTACAAAATAAAGGTGAGCGCAGTAAGTGCGAGAATTATCGTGGTAGGGAGGGTATATGGAAGAATTATTATAGAGAAAGTAAGAGAGATACCAGAAATCCTAGTCAGAGATGAACAGGGTGGCTTTAGGGGAGGCAGATGATGTGTGGATCAAATATTTGCAGTGAGACAGATAACAAGGAAGGCTTGTGAGAAGGACCATAAGGTGTTTATGGCATCCATGGATCTGGATAAAGCATACAATAAAGTGGACAGAGAAGGACTGTGGACAGTTTTGCACATGTAGGGTGTAGATGGTAAGCTGCTAGGTGCCGTCAAGAGTTTTTGTGATGTGGGGAGGATGGGGGATGATAACTGGGTGAGGAAGGTGAGAAGTGTTAATATTGGGGGTGGGGTTATGAGGGGTAGACCGAGAAAGACATGGGACGAGGTCATTAAGTGTGACCTCAGGGTTAAGGGACTGAACAGGGAGGCTGCAATGGATCGTGTAGCGTGGAGAGCTGCCATTAGGTGACCAAGGCCGACACATGCAAGCATGTTGGAGCCTTTAAAAACGAAAACAAAAACGTAGTGAAGCATGTGCAAGTGTTAATGGGCATCTAGGTGAATGGTTCACGATCGGTGTGGGCGTGCAATAAGGTTGTGTGGTGTCGCCATGGCTGTTCAGTATATATATATATATATATATATATATATATATATATATATATATATATATATATATATATATATATATATATATATATATATATATATATATATATATATATATATATATATATATATATATATATATATATATATATATATATATATATATATATATATATATATATGGAGTGATGAGAGAAGTAAAAACACGAGTAATGGCGTTGGTAATGAATGGTACTGGATAGAATAACTCAAATTTGTTGTATCCTGATGATGCAGTACTGCTCGCAAATACTGGATAAGGACTTTGTAGGCTAGTGCAGAGTTTTCCTGATGTCTGTGAGCGTCCTGCCTTGAGAGTAAATGTAGAAATGAGTAAAATGATGATTATTGAGAAAGAAGGTGACTCCCTGTGCGATGTTACAGTGAATGAAGAGAGAGTGGAATTGGTGCGAGAGTTCAAATACCAGGGTACAGTGATAGAAAAGAGAGGAAAATTGCAAAAGAAGTTGAAAGTAGAGTAACACAAGGAAAAAAAGTAGCTGGTGCAATGAAGGCCTTGATAAGAAACAGAGGGTTGAGTGTTGCAGCTGCACGAGGCTTACATGAAGGGGTGATAGTGTCAGCTTTAACATGTGGATGTGAGACAATGGTATGGCATGAAAATGAAAAGTCAAGATTAAGGGCAGAGGACATGGGACTGCTGAGGAATGTATGTGGAGTACAGAGGGTGGATAGGATACGAAATAATATGATTCGTGAAAGATGTGGAGTGAGGAAGTCGGTGGACACCAGAATCGAAGAGAATGTACTGAGATGGTATGTGGAGAAAATGGATAACAATAGAGTGGGGAAAAAAGGTATATCTGAGCAGATTTGAAGGAGGGAAGAGGCGAGGTAGGCCAAAGAAAAGGTGGAGAGATATGGTGGATGAGTGTGTGAGGAAGAGAGGTTTGAAAGTCGGTGAGGCTAGGGAAATGACAAGAGATCGAGCTGGCTGGATGAATGTTGTAAGGAGAAGTGCATGGTCAGGGATTTGGCACCCCTTTTTAACGTGGCAGCATCCGGATTGACTCTACTGGATACGTTTATGTCAAGCTACAGAATGTGGTGAATGTTTTTGGTGTATCCGATAGAGCCAGGATACCGGTGGCTTTAATGATGAGTGAATGGAAACGTGGCCCATTGGATTGGGCAAATTTGGGCTGTCTGGACACTGCAACTCCTCACCCTGCCCTAGGGTGGGAAAGGAGGTCCGGATGATGATGATGATGATGATATATATATATATATATATATATATATATATATATATATATATATATATATATATATATATATCATAAGCCATTACTAGTCCACTGCTGAACAAAGACCTCCCTCAACTTTCTCCACAAATTCCTTGACGGAGTCAATCTTTGCCACGTTTTCCCTGTAAATTTCTCTATCTCACCTCTCCACTTCCTGTTTGGCCTTTTTCTGCTACGCTCACAATCTCTTGGTCTCCAGTCAGTCAGCTTCTTACTCCATCCGTTATCCCTTATTCTTGTGACATGACCTGCCCACCTCCATTTCTGTTCCTCTATAACTTCTATATCTTTGACTTTAGTCTGCTCTTCCACCCAAGTTGATGTTTCCTGTCTCTTAAGGATATTCCCAACACTGACCCTTCTATTGCTCTCTGAGAACGGATTAATTTATTTTCCATCGATTTTGTCAGTGTCTAGGTCTCACAACCATACGTCATAGCTGGAATTATATATTCGTCATATCCTTTTCGTTTCATACAAGCTGGCAAGCTACTTTTCATAATGCCTCTATGTATAACGAAAACTTTTCATCCAATTGTAATGCGTCTTTTTATTTTGCTATCATGATTTTTCATTAATTTTAGTATTTGCCCCAAATAATTCTACTCCTCGACATCTTTAAGAATTTCTTCGTTTATTCTGATGACACACTTTGGTGTTTGTGGATTAAACATTAGTTTTACTCCGGTTCATCTTTAGTTCTAGTTTGAGACTTTCTCTGTTCAGGTCATTTAACATTTTTTGCAATGTCTCCTCTGTTTCTGAGATTAGGACAATGTCATCTGCAAATCTTAAATTGTTTACCTTTTCTCCATTTATGTTCACTCCTTTGTTTTCCCAGTCAAGCTTTCTGAAAATACTTTCCAAGCATGCTGTAAATAATTTTGGTGAAATTGCATCTCCTTGGCGCACACTCTTCTCAATATTCATTTTTTCCGAGTCCTTATGCAATTTAACTGTAGCAGTTCCGTCTTTATGTGTGTTTTCGTGCAGTTCTACAATATTCTCATTCATTTGGCTCTCCTTT